>NW_006263462.1:234692-242205 GCF_000469605.1 Apis dorsata
TAGATCGTGGACGGCTCGATAGCGAAACAATAAATTCTGGCAGACATGGCGCGCGATATTCGATCAGTGTGTCGCCATCGATGTTAGTCGGCTTAGAAAAATCTATTAATAGATTTCCAGCTTTCATATCTTTTTCGGTTATCTTGAATTATTCAGGATGGTTGTATCAATCTGTTAACAAAAAGAAAAAAATTAGAAGATACGATATTCATTATTCAAAAGAAAGCTTATTAATAGGTTTCCAATAATTAAAATATTAATATTTTGAAGATATACTCACAATACAATAGAATAAAGTGTAAAATTGATTAATTGTAAAAATATAATCTAGTCACATGGATTAGAAGTTATAATTGCCAATATAAGTAACATGATCTTAATTTAAATATATTGAAACGCAAAATAATTTGTGTAAAGATGTATGGTTGTACAACATATGTATCTGTCTATTGAAAGTTGACATCAGAGACTGGTAAATGAGGGAGTTTGGAAGATAGAAAGATGCGAGATGTCAGCTGTAAAGTCCTTCTGGGAGAAAGAAATTTTACTTTTGGGAAGGGATAACCACGAGTAAAGTCATCCCGCTTGCGTCATCCACCTGCCGTACGCACCGTTCGTGTCCGGTACCGTTTTCGGTATCTGTTTCTCTTTTCTCGGGCTCATGGCACTGGAGCTGCCGTGACCATGAACTTGTCGATTCAATTTAACGCCGAATAATCGTCACAATTATCTTCTCCCTGCTTATTACTTATTCCAAAATATTTTTTGAAATTGGAGAATAATTAAGTTATATTTTATGATCTAAAAAATATAAACATAAAAATAAAAATAAATGACATTTCTTAAATGAAAAATGGAATGTGATAATTAATCTTTCATTACTTACATGCTATTTCTTTTTTTGAAATTTAGAATAATTAATCTTTTTTCAGAAGATTTGTATATTCTATAAATTGAAATGGATTAAAATGAAGAAAATGATGAAAATAGATTTAATGACAATATTTTTTTTAAATATAAAATATAAATATAAAATACTTTTATATAAAAATTTAAGTATAAATATTTTTTAATAAATGATCACTGTACGTTATATGTAATGATATGATATTATATGTGACTATATGGCAATATGATGATTAATGTTTAATGAAGAAAAATATTTTTAATGTTGATTTCATATTGATTATTTCGCATAAATAATTATAAAAATTCTTGAGTTAAGAATTGAATGCAAGACTCGTAAAATTCCAGGCATACTTTTGTTCTTGCATCATAAAGTTTTCTGCATCTCCGCGCACAATATCAACGACTGAATCACTTGGCTTCTTTACTAGTTACTTTCAAAGCTTATTGCGCGGTCTCAGTCCCATGGAAACGCGGCAGCGTCATAATTGAAGTTCATTACATCTCGTTCAAGAGTCGGCTTTTGCAACAAAGATCTCTTTAACATAACCTCTTTTTCATTCGATGTACAATCCACATCTACTATTATACCTGAATCAAATAAAAAAAATATGTTATATAACTTAAAAAAAAGAAAAAAATAAAAATTATTTTCAAAGAATAGATGATCTTCGTTAGAAATTCAGTGTTGATCACAGGAGCCCTTAATGGTAATGGTTTGACTAGTTCCGTTGAACAATTTGCAAGAAGATCAGGCAGGAGAAATTTGCAATTAAAACGGCTAAGGGATCTTCTTTCCCTCGGGGAGACACACAGGGCACAGATGCATTCCGATACGAAGAAGCCTCGTCGTCGCGTGAAAGTTGTTCTCCTCTCTTCCTTCATTAATATCGGTTTCCTTGCCAGAAGACACGAAGCCGCCGCTGGCTCCTCCAAGTCGCGATTTGCCAATAGCGAATCGATGAGCTCCGAAGTAACCTCCGGCTAACCCATGACCACGTCATCCTAACCTAGTCACGTGAGCGGTACTTTAATATATGGAGAAGATGAGACACGCGGAAATGCAAGACTTTATATCCATGAAGTACCTGTAGAAGCGTTTCTTCGATTTCCAAATAATCTTTGAGGTTAACATCGTTCGAGACGATATCGTTTCAATTACTCTCCATAACTTTAGAATTATTTCCTCTATTTCGTTTTGTTTGTTATTAATAATAACAAATTGTTCAGAAGATGTTAATTTATGGCAGTTCTTCTTCTTCTTGCAAGGAATATTTATCGTAGGTAATAACGTTTGATATATCGTATCTTGTTAAAGTGTCAAGGATTAGAAATATGTAGAGGGAGTTACTATCGTCTAGAAGAATTCATCCATAAATAGAAACTATTAAAATATTCAATTTCGCGAAACGATTGTAAAATGGCAAATCATTCGCGATTACTTGCAGATTTATTAGAATCTTGACCTACGAGAGATTCATCGAAGCCTTAGGCTCCTTTTTCGACGAACTATTTAGGTACAGCGCGTTGCTCCTGCTTCCGGCGTTTAAAGTTAGGATGGACCGAACAGTATAAAAAAATAGCCCTAGGCCGATACACGCATCGGCTATTATTATATTAGAAGCGATTATTCGTCTTTGTTCCTGATCCGACTATTCCTGTTCGTCTTTTTGCATCACGATAATCTGTTACTAGAAATTTTTAAGAATATTTTAAATAGGAACGTGTATAAGATAATTGGCTTTGAATATAAATTTCTAAAATTAAAGAAGCTTAAGAATATACTTAAGATACCAACATAAATACTGTCCATCATAGAAGATAATTACAAAATTTAGATATATGTCATTTGTTCACTTAAAATACTTTTGTTTACTGAAAATAGATAGCAGAGCATTTAGAAACAACGTGAATTTATTTCAGAGGCCAAAATGTTGGCAATTTTGCCTTAATCGTACATTCACGAGAAGATTAGATATATGTTTCAAGATCGTGAGCCCGTGGCTTGATGATTAGCCTAATGGGAAATCCGGGTCTGCTCTCTCTCTATGACTTGACTTAGGGTCACGAAGTCAGTCAGGTGAATTCTTCTGTTTCGAACAGACAACCTCCGGATTACTTTGTTCCTTGCGACTCTTCTTACCGACCTGTCACTGACCGTTTGATGTGACGTTTATGTGCCATTGTGATGGTCGGAATACATTAACCCTTTAGAATAGAGAATTCATCTTCCGTACAACAACATAGATCTTGATAGTGGATAATGGAACGATGCATAATTCGAATTATCGTGTTATAAATTGACAATATGACTATCAATTAATTGTTCAACATAATTTTCACATCAAGAATTAATACGTTCCATTTTTATAGAAAAATATAAAATAATATATAATATATAAAATATAAAATATCTGAAAAAATAAAATAAGAAAGAATAAATAAATAATTGTACAAGTAATTCATAGTCACGCAGTGTTAACATTTAATTTTCATAAATTATTCAGAAATTAGAATATAAATCTATAGATTCAAGATACGGTAATCAGTCCTCGTGAAAAACGAGGACACAGCCTGTAGATAATTTACATCCACCACTCTTTGTATCCGTGCTTCCAGCTTCCTTTTTACTCTTTGTCCGCCTGTCCTGTCGTGTTCCTGTCTTCTGCGTACACCAGCGGCATTAGATTCCTCTGTTTCTTTTTATTATTCCTTACCCTTATCTTTTTCTCCACAATACTACATCACTTCTTTTGTCGTTTGTCCGTCGTGAATCGTCTTGTTCCACTTGCTCCTTTCGTTTCCTTCATTTTCATTTTTCTTTTGTCTCTTCCCGCGGCCAGACTCGTGACGAGAAATACGAAACAATCCGCACGCTCGGGAACACACACGTCGCTTTGGAAAATACTTTTCATTATTCACACTTTGTACCTCTTTGCATGCGATGCGCTCGAAATGGGAACCTTTTCTTATTTTCGAATAACAAACTATCAAAGCGTTGACAAATATCCGTTACACGTGATTTTTTGATCTCATTTAGATGACCCTCGTTCCATTCCCATAGCATTCTTTTACGGATGCAACACCGTCGGCGGTTCATTAATTAGCGCGTTCTTTGCAGAAAAAGATCCGTAAGATCAGAATGAAAAGGATGCGTGTAAAATTGCAGAAAAACGATGCCACGCAGTTCTCTCCCGGCATTTTTGCGATTGTGATATCATTATCGTTGTTATTAACGTCGAAGGACGTGTCTTTACGCATCGGCGACCGCGCAATTGAACAAGCAGCGTAGAATAGATATTTGATGGCGGTGCAACGCGATTAAGAAAACTATCGATTGTCCCTGAATGATCGAAGGTGAGAGAAGATCAAATCTCTCGAGTAAATCCTGTAAGGCGTAATCGCTTAGTTACATATGGCGTTCATTTTTCTTTCCCTTTTTTTTCCTTTTCTTTTTTCTTTTTTCTTTTCAACTAGGTATACCGGTGATTGTAACCCGCTCGACCATCGACTGGATGCGTTCTCTTTATGGTAAGCGCGATTTGCCAACGCTGCAATTGATATTTACGAGGACACGAGTACCGTCGACCAGAAATAAAATACTATGCCTGAGAGCAATGCAAAGACAAGTTATTCGTCAATTTTTTTCTTTTCTGCTATAAAATTTTCTATAAATTAATTACCATGTAAGAAGTTATCTTTTGAATTAGAACAAAAAAAAAATACAATGTGTAAAATTATTCCAATCTTTCTTTCAACAATTCAAAAAATATCTCTTACAATATTTACTATAAATATTTACTACTTAAATCAATGTTAAATTTGTATATTCTGAATTTTATCAAAAAATGTGCACATTTCTTTTAATTATAAAAACAAAAAAAAAATGAAAATTATTTCTAATCCCTTGAATTTCGAATAAAGCGAATAAAGGACAGGAAATGAACGGTGAATTCATTGCAAAATTGTCGAACCGTTCTCCGCGAGTTTCTGGGGGATCTGATTACATAAACAAACGGAACCTCCGGTCCATTACGTAAAAGGCTCGCCTTCGCACGCGGTGTGGGATCGACGAGGGAATACGATGACGATGTCAGATGACGGCGACGCCAATGATGATGTGGCCGACGAAGGTGAGGCTTTCCGCTATAATAGGATTAATTCGTAGGAGCCGATGAATGCACGTGATGCGTCGGTGTTCTCTCTTTCTTCTCTGTTTTCAAGGTGGGCGAACGTATGCAACGCTGCATCGTAATTCCTGTTTCATCGTTGCCGATCTTCTCTGCAACTACCTCGTGTCCTCTGCAATTTCGCTCGCATAAGTTTTGGTTTATAAACGTTATGGCGGAATATTTGTTGAAAATTTCTTAAGGTAAAATCAAATAGAAATTTTACAGACTCGATTAAAGACGATTTCCTTCCTTGGAATATTTTCAATACGCGTTGAAAAATATTTGTATCCTGAAAATAGATAATTTTAAGGATAAAATATTGTCAATACTTTTTTTCACTTAAAATAATTAAAAAAAAAACGTATATATACATTCCTAAAAAAATAAAACTAAATAAAAATTGTCTACCTCCAGATGACTCATTCGAAGATGATTTAATGGATTTTCGATCGAATTTTTGGACTCCAAATTTCCACTAAAAATTAAAAAAATCGATATATTAAAAAAAAATATAATAAGAGATCTTTCGAGGCAATCTCTATCGTTAATCTCACATCTCAAAGCATCGCGTTAAACATAATAATAAATGCTTGACTCATGAAGCCGTAGAGAGAGACGAATTAACATCATCGGTTGATACGATTAATTCGGTGATTCATTGTTCCCGGTAGGAAACGAACGAATATATAAAGTAAGAATGTGTCGAATCGATGGTAAAAAATTCACTGAGGAGAAATTCGCGTTCCGAAATAATCGGGCGGGTTGCTGTTACGAAAAAATCATCGGCCCGTGTTATCGCGCCGGCTCGTCCGTTACGACGAGGCTCCTTCACGACGAATGGGAAACCTACGCGTAATTAGAAAGTACAAGGAGGCTCCGATCGCTGAGAATGCAGCGTAACGCAATGCAAGTGGAATTCCGTTTGATTTCCGCGGCTGGCTCCCCGCGAAGCCAATCAACTTGTTTGCATCCTTCCGATTATTTATCGCGTTCCTTCTTTTTTTCTTTTTATTTTTTATTTTTTTTTTTTTTTTCAGCGAGAATCTTACGCTTCCCTCTTTCACATTTCGTATCTTTAATTTTCACATTAGATTTTCTAATTTTTCGTTCCTCGATTACTATTAATGAAGAATTTTCTACTTTGTTAATTATTCTTCTTTTAAAAATATTCTAATGTATTTTTTTTTTTTTTTTTTTTTTTCATCGAGAATCTTACGCTTCCCTCTTTCACATTTCGTCTCTTTAATTTTCACATTAGATTTTCTAATTTTTCGTTCCTCGATTAATATTAATGAAGAATTTTCTACTTTGTTAATTATTCTTCTTATAATAATATTCTAATGTATTCTTTTTTTTTTTTTCTTTTTGATACCTCGGTTATTTCAAAGAGAAGAATTTAAATCTATATGTTAATTAACACTGTTAGATACCTAATTAATTAAATTAAAATTTTATATAAAAATTACATAATATTTACATAAAATTAAAAATTTATTATTTTTAAAAGATTTTTTAAAAAGTATATTTAAATTATTGTTATTCGATATATTTTGGATTTATATCGCGACAAGAATTTCATTAGGAATGGGATTATTAAAATTGAGTGACATCAGTTCGAATCATTGAAACGAGGATTAAGTTTCATCGATTGAAAATATGAAATTAAAAATACCGATGATGATTCCCGGTTTTGCTGTGAAAATCACTCACAGGTAAGAAGTCTGATATCACGCTCAAAGTAAGGACTATTAATACCGGCAAAGAGAGCCGCTGGAAATATTCAAGCCTTGCATTCGAAGGGGAATAGGTTCGCGGTGGTTCTAAGGTACACATGGTCATACTCTCTTCTACACATACGTATGTGCATATACATGTATATACCGAGCCGTACTCTTGCGGTTACAGAGTGTTTGCACGACGCGGAGATGAGAGAAGAGAGGAAAGGATGGAAGAAGATCCGTGCCACTCGGTCATTGGTGAACGTACCGTGCCGTACCGTGCCGTACCTTGCTACATCGTATCCCTTTGCATCGTTTTATCGTCCATGCTCCTAAGATATTCTTCTATTTTATTTTTATTCTATTTTTATATTCCATGAAATATTCGAATTTCGAATCGTCTCTTGTCAATCAAAAACGTTGATAAAACGTAGACTTCAATTTTGAAAACCATTTTTTGAAATTGAAAACTATTTTCCTGTAATAAATAGACATTTATTATTTTCTTTGAATAAGTGAAATTTAAAAAAGAAATATTGATTTGTAATCTGCGTGTTATTTAAGTAAAATGATCGTTGATGTAACATAACGTGAAAATACTTTACCCAATAGTAGTAGTAGTAGTAGTAAGTAATGTGTATTTAAGATAAGAGAACTCGGTGTATGATCGAGGTTCTATATATTATATATATATATATATATATATATATATATATA
>NW_006263462.1:242473-245387 GCF_000469605.1 Apis dorsata
TAATAGCAATGCCACTATTTCAAGGATCATTGGTTTTACGATTCACTATCTTTCGAAAGATCAATTTTAAACACACACAATATTTTGATCAATTTGTTGTCATCACCAATGTGTTGTCATTGCAGCAACTAGAAACTGAAGGATTAATTTTAAAAAATTCACATTGTTTGAACGACGCGTAAAGAAAAGAAAAGAAAAGAAAAGAAAAATAACGGAATTGTATTACGTCAACAGTGTCGAAAATAAAAAGCAGCGGTTTAAAATGTGCAAACACGCCGCGTTAAAATCCACACACAAGTTTGAAGCCAAACTCGAGCCCGCATTAGAGCCTGTTCAGTACCGGTAAGGTCAAAGGATATCACCTGCATGCCCCGTACACGCATCCCCTCCGCGAAAAATCCTCGAGCATCCGCTATACTTGACCTCTTACAGTAATCTCCATGACAGTGTTCATGGCGCATAAAAACGAAATGCTGAAAACAATTTAAATTATACACCAAGACACCGTCACGTCGACTTTTACCCGCACAATTACGTTCCACTCGTATCATTAACAATTTCCATCGATTCACTGTGCTGACTGTGAGCGTGAAACCTAATCTAACCTTGATCGATTATAACAATTTTTAACAATTTTCAATTTAAAAATTTTGCACTTAAAAAATTAAATAATGAAAAATAATTATTTAATAAAGATTAATAAATTTTGTTAATGAAATTCAAATCAACAATCTAGGAAAATTATATATTTTTTATCAAAGGATATTTCTGCATTTCGATGATACAAAAAAAAAAATGATAATATTTTATGTAATTTTCAGAAAAGGCGGAAAAAGAAGACGGAAGGAAAAAAGGGAGAAAGGAAAAGGTGCGAAGCGGCGCGCGACAAAATCGAATCGAAATTCTTGCGTTTAAGCGGTGCTAAGGTCAAAGGATATCAACCGCGTGCGCGCACATCCTGCCGACGAAAAGAACGCGCGTCGAAGGTCTCCGTAGAGGTTGACCTCTTGCCGGTAGTATCCTCTTCCCCTCTTTATCGTTCCTTGCCCATCCTTCTCTTTCGACGCGCACGATGTTCGAAGCGCACTTCGTACGTACGCTTAGAATCTAGGTAAAGCCGGCCGCGGCACCGGTAGACCGTTAAGGTTCGATCACTTAAACGTACGACACGAAAGGGGAGGGCATGCAGCTCGCGGAGAAGGTGTAGGAGAAGGCATACCTCTGCATACCTGCGTGCGAAGGTGTGTATAAAGCGGGGGAGCTCCAAATGTCAGAAAGAATCGAGCGGAATAGAGCGGAGTGAGCGGAGAATATGATCGTCCGAGCTGGAAGAATAATTATATTGCCGGAACTGGGTGGAAAATTTTCGTGAAAAGTCAATGAACGATGCGTATCGATGGATGTAATGTAAAGAATGATTTTATAATTTTTATTTCGTCACCCGATATAATTAGGAATTATTCTGAAACGTTATGATGGGATATTTGATTATTTTGTTATTTTTAAGAGCATTGATAATTTATAGCTCGCTATGCATAAAACTTCGTTAATCCTCTGTTTCAGGATTAAATTCATTTCAGAATGATTGGAAAATATTGTGCAGAGATCCGTTGATATGAAACCTGTTCGAAAGGCGAACGATTTCTTTTATTACTCAATTCTTCGATTCTCGCGACAGAGATCAATCGTTTATTTTCCTTTGGATCGATACAGAATCGTTCTTTTCTCCGCTGCATCTCGATACAGTCCGTAAAAACCGAGAGATCACGCGGATGGAATTGAAGCGAGTGGCACGGACACAAAAGGAAAGGCGCACCGTTGCACTTGTACCTCGAACGACCACGGTTCTCCCGCTGGTGCATTCTAATCGAGTGACTATAATTAAGCTCGCGAAGCTCGTATTGGCGCCACGTGAGTATTCCTGGCGGGACGTGCCGGCGCGCGCGAACCAGTATTTATTGCGCGACAAAGAAATTCGCGGGACATGCTTCTCTAATTATCCATCGTGCGTGATACTTCGATGAATTATATCAATTAACGGACAATATGTACTCGGTGTTTTACTTTTTTTAACACGATGTATACATTTCGCATTGGTTTGCAAACATTTGGCATTTGACATGGTAGGAAGTGAGGTTAGAACAATGGAAGAAAAGAAAAATTCAACCTGCAAATGGAAATATTAAGTGGTTATTTTCACAAAGTGGTTGGAATTATTCCGGTTTAATTAATGTCGAATCGATGCCTACATCGATGGCTTAAAAATAAAAAAGCGATAGACGATTCATGTGTATAGCCATACTGTAATATCGACGGGGCATTAAACTTTTATTGGACATTTCGAGCGAATTTCCATTTTTACGAAAAGGTGATTCTAAACGAATCATGAAAAAATCAAATTGATAATCTAGCAATATTTATTTTTACATAAAATAATAAAATAATAAAATAATGATAATGAATTATAAATTTTTAGTCTAAATTCTAACAAACAATTCTAACGGGAACAAGGAAACAAAATTAACAAAAGAATGGAAATTTCAAAAATGATGCATGCATTATAGAAAACGAGAGAGTGAATATCAACTTTTTATCCTTATTATTATGATTATTAACGTAACAAGAGTGAAAAGGAAAAAAAATAATAGCGCTACAACCGCTCCCTAATTCCAACATGCTAGAAATAAAATTCTGCGAGCCACGGATGTCCGTCGGCCATCGAAAAGAAGTAATCGTTCTGAAAAAAAGGTCGTTTCTGAAAAGAACCGGCAGAGAGCATATAGTGGTTGGTGCACCGGTTATTGACGATAATGGACCGGATCGTCGATTCGTATGTACGTCGCGTATAAAGGCGGTGCATAGTCGAATCGTGGGAATCGATCGGATTACATCCGCCCAATTAATTTTTTTTCGC
>NW_006263462.1:245935-250563 GCF_000469605.1 Apis dorsata
TTTGGCGTTGAGAAGAGATTTACTCGAGCCTCGTTCAATTTTAGCCCCAATATAACACTTGAACGTCTTCCTACCGTTATTGCCGATAATCTAACCTTAACGGTAATACGACACTTAAACGATATTTAACCCTGAAATACAAACGTTGTTCAATATTTCTCTTTAATGTAAACGTTCGTATAATTTATGATTTTTTTCTAGATTTTTATTTTCTTGATATAATATTGATCGTTTTATCTTTAGCTGATAATTTAACTTGTTATAATGAATAACGCAAGTTTTGTCAAATGTAAATTTATGTACATTTATGTAAAGTAATATATTAAAGTAATGGAAGAATAATTGTTTAGAATATATCATATTTGAACCTTAATCTAATATCTTCACTCTTTGATAAATGTGAAACTAGAGAGAGAATATTAAATTAACTCGTATTAAAAATATATAAATAAGAATACAATTAAAATGATAGGTTATTTAGATACTTTTAGTTACTTTTTTTTCCGAGGCGCCACTAGGCGTCACGTTGTCAATTAGTGAACACGTTACCGAAAGAATAAAGAATCTATTCACTACAGAAGAAATCTTTATAGAAGATACGTGGAAAAGCAACGAAGCGTGTCGCGGTTGGTATACGAGCTCGATTCACAACGATACCTAGAGGAAGAAGCGGATCAAGCTCAGAAAAAGAATAGTGGAGGGGAGAAGGAAGAAGATCCTTAACGCCGTCTCACGTGGCTGTAAACTCTGCACGCCAATACACCGAACCGGAGGGCAAGTGAAAGTCTCTCAAAAGACGACGACGAGGAATATGAGCATGTATAGTCTACTATATGTATACTTACGTAGATGCAGAACTGAAAATGTATATTTCTTAGCTGCATGCAATTCCACACATCTTTTCGTGTAAATCGTAGATAGATCTACAAGAAATTGTTAAATTTAACTCTTAAATAATTTATTTTGTACAGATTTGTTTTAGGAAGACACATTAATATTATAAGTAAATCAATTTTAATGATGTAATCGATATCATTTGAAATACAGAACATTTAAATAAAATATATTTTAATATCAATTAAAATAAATTATTAATTACCTTTATATTAGTTGTTTAAATATATTATTGAATGTTTATAAAAAATAATTATGAGAATGGGAAACTTCTTTTTAATGAAGAAGATTTGACGAATGAAAATAATTTCTCGGTTCATCGCGTCCGATCATCGTCGACACGACGAATGGAGGCGCCAAATTTCCTGAGGTGAAATTCGACGTCGAACTGACGAAGGAATTTCGGAATCGTTGAAGCGCAACGGAATCGCGACGAGCCACGTTCAATCCTATCTCTGATCGATTGCGACAGATTTCGTCGGACCGCCGATTCCCTTCCGACTATTCAACGCTTTCGCCTCGTTGACTTTCCTAGATTCAGCCAGATATTCCATCGTGTATAGAATGGTGAAAACTTCTTTAAACTTGTTCCGCACACTATTTCGTAGCTCGAGCTTGTCTATCGTGTTCCAAATCGAGAATCGATCGGTAGTCGGCAACAAATCTCAAACGATATTTTCTGTCAACGTCGCATCGTTGCAAACGGATTGTATAGGTTAGAATGATGACAGGTAACTGAATTGATACCCTATTCTTTTTATAACCTCGATTTTAAACAAGAAATCGATTGATCATCTCGATATATACACTTTCATACGAGATCCCACGAAACATCTGTCGAATAGTCTGTCAACAATTGAAACGATGATATCGTAAAAACTTCATGATTTTCACTCGCGTTCCTAGTTTATGCGTATGCGCATACGCAAATATTCTCGATTCTTAATAACATCGATTGAGCGAGTGCACAGTCGGAAAACATATCGATAAAAAGAAATACCGGCGGAACGACGAAAAAATGTATAGACAAAAATGTTAATTAACTAGAGGGGAAAGGTGAAAAAGAATAAGATGGGCTGTCAGAATGGTGAGTGGGGAGAGGAGGCAGGCATAGACACGAAGAATGCCACGGCAGTCGTAATGGGTTTGCAACGGCGAAGCTGCAGGTAATAACCGGCGCGTATATAACGACACGATGAGTCGTGGGTAGCCTGGCCACGATGTTACTTCGACGACTTTCACGAGGTTCCCGAGCTTCTGCTTATATAGCGTACCGTGTATAATATCTTCTGAGACTGTGCTCCGTGGAATTGCGTCTCTGTTCTCGTCGACATCTCGTATAGAATTAATGGCGAGGGCGTTCGAGTATTCGATAGATTCGAAATTCGATTAAAGCATCTTAAATGAATTGAGCGGTTGATCGAATTCATCGAGTTATCGAATTGAAAGTTAGAAATCCGATTATCGCAATAAATTATCGAATATTCCATTAATTTGTAAATATGTCTGATATCGTTGGCTTTTTATTCTTAATATCCATCATAATTAACACGGCATTTAGACAGTGGGAATTATTATTTTAGGATTTTAATTTTTACATTTAAATAACTTTGAGGTAGTTGTTATCTTCCCCTTATTACCTCTTTGAAATCAATATTTAATGAAAGATAATAATAGCGAGAAGGTAAAATCTAATAACGTGATCATAAATATTGATTATCCTTTTATGAATATATAAGTATTTGTATTCTTATGTATTAATATTATAATCATTATCAATCAATAACGAAACGATAATTAATGTTTGCTAATAATAACAAATTGAATTATTTATATACCATGTGAATCAATATTTTATTATTTCTATAGACAGATAAAACAAAGAGAAGGATTTATATAATTTTAACACTCATTGGTCATTTGAAAATTTCACTACAACGATTTACGAACCGACTTTCATCCATTGAAGCTATTTGGAATTATCTAGCGGTCAAAAGTCATAACGTTCACGCATAAAATCAGCTTTCATTTTGCAGAGATTCTAGAGATTAAAACTATTAAAGCTGTATAAAATATCCACGACACTAGGATACTGGATTTCACCAAGAGATCTTTCCATATAAATCACTTATAATGTAAGGACAAGGAAATGAATCAGAAGAAAGAGAACATTAATAAGATAAAAATAAATAAATAAATGGTAAGAGGAAAAACAAAATTTTCTAACGTATCGAGATAATTTAATTCTCACTCATCTTCTAGAATTCGAATCATGCGTCCACGTGTTTATTATCACTTTCCCATAGAAACGACCACAAGGTTGACGCTTACTGTCGAATCCATTTATTCCAGGAGCAAAACGATTGCCGCGATTCCTTGAATTCTAATGCAAACCGTATATATGTATACATACGATGCTTGATCGGGGTTACATAAAATCGTTGTCCCCTTATCAGAGCAATCTGATGTCATTCCGAGAAGATGCGACTTCCTCCATCGAGCCCCGGACCTTTCTTTCTCGGTTTCGTCTCCTCCTTCTCGCTCTCCCTTTCTCTCGGTCGTTTCTTCGCGATCTTCCCACAAGCGGGGCCACGTTCGCGGCTACTTTGTCGCGATGCATCCGTGTCTTGCCTTCTTAAGCGGGGCCCTCCGCGGAAATAGCGAGCTCGCGATCGTCCTTTAAGGATTCAGCGTGCATTGCGTAACTCTTGGAACGTGGTTCAGTTCTTCTTGTTAGTCTCACGTGCATATACATATAATGTTTCCTCCAGGGATTACATTATTATCTCGTGATTTATTTCGTTGTTTATATTCTTAGCGTTCTTTTTTTTTTTTTTTTTTTTTTTTTTTTTTTTTTTTAATTTTTTTTTTTTTTTTTTTTTTTTTTTCTTTTTTTTTTTTTTTTTTTTTTTTTTTGTATTTTGCAATTTTTTTTTTTTTTTTTTTTTGTATGCATTAAGACAGGATAGAACACTTGGAGAGAGAAAAAAGGTGAAATGCAAGACACAGCAGATTAGTTCATTTTTAATGTATCATTATTAATCGTTCGCTGTCACTCGCGTGACATAATTATATTGACAATTCGTTTTCTATGTACACGTTGGCGATATCATAATAAAATAATTAATAATTAATCAATAATAATAATAAAAATAGTAATAATAATCGCAAAATCGTGATCGTGATTAATTGTACAATTTTCTGCTACAAATATACACAGACTCGCAACGTGTATATATGCCTCTTTATATTATAGATAACGTNAGGAAAATAAAAACTTACAATATCTACGAAAAGGAACGAACGAATTTATGATGAGAAAAGGATAAATATAAGAGGGCAGTTTGATTGAAAGGGGAAGTGGCAAACGAGTGGACAAGGAGATGCAAGGATCATTTTCAAAACGTTCGCGAAAAAAATCGTCGAAAAATCAAAAATTCAGTCGAAAGATATATAAGTACAAAAAATGACAACAGCTTTATTACACATTGTATTCCATATAATATAATCGTTTATACGTACGTGCTTCTCGTTTAATTACGGGTCGACGAATGCCGGCCAGCGTCGGCGCCAGTCAACCGGTGAACAAACGCGATCGATTAATCGCCGCGTTTAATCGATCCGAATCCAGCGTCGTGCCGACGCTGTGTGCCGGCCGTACACTTTGTTCTTGCTTTCTTTATTTTTTTTCTTTTCTTGCGTGTTCACTATTTTTTTTTTTTTTTTTTTTTTTT
>NW_006263462.1:250903-251516 GCF_000469605.1 Apis dorsata
CGTTTATTTAATTATCATTATTATTTATTAACAGGAACATCATCGAATCTTTGTTCGTTACATCGTCATCGTACGTTTCTACATTATTATCGTGATCATCACTATCAGCATTATTATCACCACCGGCGTTAATTAATCGTATCGGACAAATAGCGTCGTAGTGTGTCAATCATCATTATTATCATTTATATCAGCAGCGTTCATCATATTCATCATCGCTTGTTCAGCATCATCATCATCCATATAAATAAATAATTATCATCAACCGTGCGATAACAACACATAATCGTCATTTGTTCACGATTTCGAGATCGAAACAGGGGAGAAATTTTTGAAAAAAAAAAAAAAAAAAAAAAGGAAAAATTTTTTTCTCTTCATTTCTCTCAATTTCAATTCGGAAAAAAAAAAAAAATTTAAATCGAACGAAGAAAAATGTTTGAAATTTTATTCTTTGAAAAATTGCTCGAATTTGATTCGAAAAGCCAAATTTTTTTTTTTTTTTTAACATTTCAACGATTATCTTCTCGCAAATTTCGATCTCGAAAACTTGGAATAACTCGTCTCGTCGTCTGCACGCCGTTGACGACGACGCCCGGTTTCTCATTTATATATA
>NW_006263462.1:251551-254261 GCF_000469605.1 Apis dorsata
TATATTTATATATATATATGTATATATATATATATACTTTATATATATTTTTCTTCTATCTATATATTTATATATTCATTTATTTATCCATTTTATTTATCTGTATTTATACATATCGCGAGTAATGTTTCACTGTTGCATGATGTGCCACATCATCGGAGGCGCACGCGGATACGAAAAATATGTCGAAATGTTGGGCGAAGGAAAGCCGATGGGATTCACTCGAATGTCCCTAAAAAAGTTGCATACACACTTTGATCATTATCAAATAATTTCAATTGTTTTGCAAAAATTAATTTTTCCGATAGAAAATCTCCATCCCCATAAGCTTTCCTGACCCCCTTTATCGAGAAATTTTTTTTTTTTCCAATTAATTACAATTACAAAAAAATCGCGGTTGAAAATTCGCTTATTCGATCAATATGGCGGCTATGTAATCGAGCGTGAATTTTGATTTCAGCGACATCCCACGATCGGGGACGTTATCCATGGTTCAGACAAAACGATCGGAGGGCTCCATGAAAGGAATCGTCACGACTTCCGGATCGAGGTAATGCGGTTTTTTTCCCCCCTCTCCCTTAAAAGAACGAAATTCAAATTCCTTCGATTTCTCGTTCCTTCAAATATTGTTGCAAATAGATGGTTCAATATTAAGAAAAAAAACGCCTAATTGATAAATTTCAGCACTCGATGACCCGGCAACACAGGCTTGCCACGAGGAAATCCCAGATTGCCGGGTAATGAGTTTATTTCAATGTTTTTTTTTTTTTTTTGTTTTTATATATTATACATTACCAATTGGACCAACGATCCAAAAGTTGTACCCTCGAACGACTCGTTTCAGATCCATGTGACATCGTCCCGAAAGAAGGATAATGGAAAAAAAAAAAAAAAAAAAAAAAAAAAAAAAAAAAAAAAGAAAAAAAAATAAGGTATCCGATTGATCGTCGAAAAAAATAGCGCTATCCGAAAGGCTAAAAAAGGAAAAAAAAATCCGAGGGAAAAAAAAAAAATAAAAAAATCTCACGAAGGGGCGACATCGTTTGAATCCTAATTCGTCGTAAACTTTCTCGCTCGTAACTATATACGCACGGTACATACAAACGCTCTCCTCTCTCTGGTCGTTACTCTGCTTCGTACTCTCTCACTGAGGACTTGCTCGCAAGCGAACAGATGGACGCACATACATATACATGTACATTTACATATTATATACATATTACATATATGGGAGGGGGGGAGGAATACACATACACACACGTACCGAAAAACAGGCATACTCTCGATGCATGCACGCTATATCGCTATCGGTTGCGAATACACACACAATACACACATCCACACGTACACATAGAATCGCATACATACACACGTAGTTGTGTACACGCAAAAGTAAGTATCCTCGTGAACGCGTCTCTCGTTAGCCATGAAGAAAAGAGAGTAGGGGAAAGAAGAAAAAAAAAAAAAAGAAAAAAAAAAAAAAAAAAAAAAAAAAAAAAAAAAAAAAAAAAAGAAAAAAAAATCTTCAGTCACGCGATTCAAAAAAAAGAACAGAGAAGAGAAGAGAGAGAGAAAGAGAGAAAAATAGAGATACAATGGAGAACTATCGGAACAATGATAATGGGATACGATAGAATAATATTAATAATAATAATAATAATTAGAATAATAATATTAATAATAATAATAATAATAATAATGATAATAATAATAATAATAATAATAATAGCAAATAGTAATAATAGTAAATAACAATAATAATAAATTAGTTCTGTACAAAGTTTCGCTTCGAACATGATATATAATATTGTAATACCTAAGAACGGGTCGGACGATGATATTCGCGATCGTCCGCCTCCACAGCATTTCGTATTATATACATATATATATATATTTTTTTATGTGTGTGCATATATATATGTATATTTCATTTTGCTCCCCTGCTGTCGAACTCCTCGCTGAAGTCTCTTCCTCTTCGTCTTCATCGTCATCTTCATCATCTTCCGTTTCTTTTCTTTTCTTTCTTTCTTTTTTTTTCAAGGAAGGAGTCTCGGGATCTCTCCACTCCCCGTTGTCTTCTCGTCAACATCAACCTCAACGGAGGATCGTCCCGCGCGATCGTCCAATAGAACGTGCACGCGCGAGCCACCAACTTCTTGCTTCAGCAATACGAACAGCAACAAGGAACAGCAACAACGGCAGCAAGCAACGCATCCCGCGCTACCACCGTGTTGTGTGTGTCGTCACCGTAGTGGCAAAGTCCGGTGGAACGTTCTCACGCGCGACGTCCTGCGCAACGGGAGGGAGAGAAACAAAGGAATCGCAAAGAAACGCACGCCCGTTCGCCCGCTGGCCCATAACGGAGAGCCGAGCGCGGCGCGCACCACACGTAGATAACTATTGTAGTATTCGTGTACGTACGTGCGCGTATATGCACAAAGGGATTCGTAACGCGTGTGTTTCTCTGTCGCGCCGGTTGGTAGTTGCGCGCGTCGAGGACGGTGCGCTGCGACGACGAAACAAACGTATCGTAACGCGCAGAGAGAAAAAACAAGAGTTCTTCTTCTTCTTCTTCTTCTTAGTCGCGTGTGAGTCGCACGCGGGGGCACGCACAGCATTTTCGGTCATTTACGGAGGAAGATAAATGTTCGTTTTACGAATATATGTATATATGTATATACATATGTATATATACACACACATATATATA
>NW_006263462.1:256205-256406 GCF_000469605.1 Apis dorsata
CAGTTCTTTGGAATGAAAAGGAATAATAATTCTCTCCTTTTCGTGGCGAAAAAATGATCGTACACATCGGTCGATGGTTTTTTAGGTAAAGACGAGGTTCCGAGAAGGAGGACGAGAACGAAAAAAAGGGCGAAGGGAGGGGAAAGAAATGGCGAGCGGAACAGAACGATCGAGAAAAAGAAAGGCAGCTAGCTCGCCGTG
>NW_006263462.1:256603-257485 GCF_000469605.1 Apis dorsata
CAAGAGGGATACGCGAAGGTGGGTAAAGGCCGATGGAGAGATGAAGAAGAGGACGACGAGAAAAGGAAGGTACTGCAGAAAGGAGCTGGATTCGCGACACAGGGGGAAGGGGGAAACGAGAAGGATATGGTGGTCGGCCATTACGTCCAAGGGGGTTACACTGATGTACGGAAGAAAGGACAAAGAGGTCCGTGAAAAGATAGAACAGGAGCGAATATCGAAGCGAGACAGAGATATACTATGCGCATATACGTGTATCCTTCTCTCACATTTATATATATTTATATACATGTTTATATATATATATAGAATAGTACACACATGCATGCCCAAAGAAAGAAAGAAAGAAAGAAAGAAAGAAAGAGGAAAAGGAAGAGAGACGGGAAGAAATAGAATAAGCGAGAGACAGAGAGAAAAGGAGAAACCAGTCGAAAAGGAGGGAGAGAGAGAGAGAGGTCTCGAAGAAAGAGAAGGAAAAGGAGAGAACCGGCGACAGAGAAGGGAGGAAGAACCTTAGCCAAGAGAGACAGGAGAGGAGGTAGAATTCGAAGGAGAGTGGGGAGACGAGTCGTCGAGTTGTGTTCCCACGGTTCGAGCCTCGGCACAGCCGTTCAGTATGCGGGTCAAGGAAAGGTTACGCTCCTCTGTGTGTGCGCGCGCCTTACTCTGCCTACTAATACCCATCCGCCTCTTTCTCTCTCTTTCTATACGTATATATACAATATATATATATATATATTTTATATATATATATAAATATATAAAAGTATATATTATATTATATATATATATTATATATATCGAAATGTAGAGAGAAAGAGAAGCTTAGAGAGAGTCCCGTAGCCGTCGACGTCGCATGACTATACCATTAAATCCCGTGTA
>NW_006263462.1:257524-267823 GCF_000469605.1 Apis dorsata
CCGAGAAACGTAATCGAGAGAGCTGTAAGAGAGCGCGTAAGAGAAAGAGGGATAGAAAGACGAGCAGCAGTGAGATGACGAGAGTGTACGAGATGGAACGAAACTGTGTCGATTGCACACGAAAGTATATGCACACACGTGTATATAATATATACATATATATATATATATATATATATTTATACGCGTTACAAATTTTATAGCGATATTTTCGAACTGTTTCTAGTCACAGCGGGCAAGTTTTCTTAAAGAACATGAAAAAGGAAAGGATTTCTGATGATCGAAAGAAGCACGGCTCGCTCTCTCGAACAACTAACAGTGATCGTTCGAGCGACGTAGAGAGCGAAATAAGTCGATAGGAATAAGTCGATAGAACAATCGTGTTTGGGCAATTGGATAATTATTGGCGGGATATATAGTAATTGGTATATAGTAATCGCTGGAATACCGGTATACCGGTGGATATATTAGCGTGAATACCGGTATACGCGTTCGAAATATATCGATAAGAACGCGAAGAATAGTGGTAATATCCACGTACCGGTACTTGGAGAAATATCGTTGTATCGGGATAAAGAAGAAAGGAAAGGTCGAAGAAATTGCAAATATCGCGGAAGTATAAATTAAGAGGGAGAAAGGAGGGGGAGGAGGGGCAGAGGAGGAGGAGGAAAAGGAAGGTAGGGGAAACACGATGCACGCGGTGTGTGCAATCTTCATCAATATTCAGATAGGATACGCACGCGACACCGACCATGGACTCCGAAATTTCAATGGGATAGAGCCGCGATTCTTTCACGTATCACGAATGGGGCCAACATCCCACGAGGCTCGAGAGATGGCGATTGCTTTTAGCGATCGTATCGACTATTTCCACGCATACGGTTACGCAACCAGAAAACAGATTACCCTTTGTCCACGTAATACTATCGCTATTTATTCTACACTACTACCTCCCTTCCAATCTTCCTTTCGGAATCGTTAGTTCCAACGATTATTCGACAAAAAAAAATTTTAAAATTCGTCAAATTCCTGTTCCCTCTTCTCTCGAGTTATTCCATTAAGGAAGATATACCTACGCGCAACGCGTTCAATTGAAAAAATCCTCGAGCAGACCTCGAGTAACCGACCCCGCCGCTGCTACTCGTTTCGCAACAGGTTTTTCCCCAGACGCGAAAACCGATCCTCCTCCTCCCCCTCCCCCTCCCCTCCCTCCTTATCCTATACAGCGGACGAAGTTGCTTAGGAGCTGCAACAAAAGTCGCAGAAACGTTGCACGTTCGACGATATTCGACGAACAATTTATTACGAGGCGACACTCCGCCGTTGTTTATTTACGCGTCTAAGGTATGCCCATAAATTCCTGAACGTCTGGGACATTTAAAAGACGCGCCACGGCGAAAGAGGTTTGGACGGATGCCTCGTCTATTTTCGAAAATATTATTTTTCCGCGAGAAATTGAAAATCGGATGGAAAAAAAAAAGAAAATTTGATGATGATGATTAATGATAATTTAATGATAAATTAATGATAATTTAATGATGATAATGATGATGATATCGGTGAGGAGAGGTTTGAATGCCTCCTCTATTTTCGAAAATATTATTTTTCCGCGAGAATTGGAAATCGGATGGAAAAAAAAAGTTTGATGATGATGATTAATGATAATTTAATGATGATAATGACGATGGTATCGGTGAGGAAAGATTTGGATGCCTCGTTTATTTTCGAAAATATTATTTTTCCGCGAGAATTGGAAATCGGATGAAAAAAAAAAAAGAAAATTTGATGATGATGATAATGACGATCGTATCGATGAAGAAAGATTTGGATGCCTTGTTTATTTTCGAAAATATTATTTTTCCGCGAGAATTGGAAATCGGATGGAAAAAAAAAAAAATTTGATGATGATGATAATAATGACGATGATGTCGGCAAGGAGAAGTTTGAATTCCTCGTTTATTTTCGAAAATATTATTTCTCCGCGAGAATTGGAAATCTGATGGAAAAAAAAAAAAATTTTGATGATGATGATGATAATGACGATGATGTCGGTGAGGAGAGATTTAGATGCTTCATCTATTTTCGAAAATATTATTTCTCCGCGAGAATTGGAAATCGAATGCAAAAAAAAAAATTTAATGATGATGATGATGATAATGATGTCGACGAGGAGAGGTTTAAATGCTTCATCTATTTTCGAAAATATTATTTCTCCGCAAGAATTGGAAATCGAATGCAAAAAAAAAAAATTTAATGATGATGATGATGATAATGATGTCGAGGAGAGGTTTGGATGCCTCATCTATTTTCGAAAATATTATTTCTTCGCAAGAATTGGAAATCTGATGGAAAAAAAAAAAAAAATTTGATGATGATGATGATGATGATAATGACGATGATGTCGGCGAGGAGAAAACATGGATCTAGTCGGAGGGAACTCGACTGGACGGCTGCGGCTAACGGGACAATTAACCCCGGTCTCGTGCAGTAATTAGATGATCGAGTTAACTCTAAACCTCGGGTTAACGTCGGACCGAGATTCGTGTCCCATGCGGAGAAACGGAGAATAGGAATTATCGCGGAACATCTCTACTGTCTATCTAAACTCAAGCCCCGATGTTCTAAATTCAAAGCTGTGCCGAGGGCACAGTTGATTTTCGATCAACAGTTTGGCCGTAATCGACGCATGCGTCCTCTCACGATTCTTTTAAGAATATTGCTGACGCAACTGTTGCGCGTTTTTGTCTTCGGAAATGCGATCGAAATTTTCTTCCCATTCTCGAATCTAATTCCTCCTCGATCGTCGAAAACTCCGATCGAACGAATTCCCCGTCGAAAATCAAGCGAAAATCATTCAAATCTGCCTTTTTTTCCACCAAACGCCGACAAAGAGTTAAAAGCGCAGGGTGAGAAGAAGCGCTTCCAGACTCGGCCGGGGGAAAAAATTCTGAAAGAACAGAGGGTTCCTCGAGGCAGGAGCGTATTTATAGATCAAGATTCCCGGCAAATACAGAAATTCTCTGACTTTTCGATCTCTGACTTTTGGTCACGGTACTCGTTTTTCGACTGGTCGCAATCGAATTAGAATAGGTTCGACGACTTCGCGAGAACGTGGAAGGAAAAAAAAAAAAAAAAACGAAAAGAAAAATTGGGGAAAAGAGTGGGGGAAAAGAAATCGAGTCGATTGGAAATGCACGATCCGGTAGCCGATCCTCTCGTTAAGGAGGGAAGAAACCAGTCGGCCGCCTCGAGAATTCCTGCTCGTCCTCTTCGACCCCTGACGATCATCGCGCACGACGCCCGCCTTCCTTCTCCTCGCTGTGAAATCACCGGTGAAACAGGAACCGAGGGGGAATCGCAACACCCGGAAACGAGTTCCACCCGATGATATTCTAATCGCGGGCTCGATCCGATCCGGGTGTAAAGGAAAATCGAGTGGCGCGAACCCGATCTTGGAAACCGATAGCGGTTATGCTAATAGAAATACCCGATTAATCGAAAAAGAATATTAATTTCCATTTTAAGCGCGTGTATAAATGTTCCGAGTCATTTTAAACTTGCGGTTCTGTTCAAAATAATAAAAAAAAAAAAAAAGAAAATGCATCGATTGATCGATCGACGATACTCGGTAAAAGTTTGGACAATTAAATGGATAATTGACGAGTGACGAGAATTTTAATTTAATTTTGCTCGAAAAAAAAAAAAGATACGAAACCGAAGATTCTCACGGTGGAGCAATTAGAAGCCGGATCATCGATCGCGTTACACTCATTAACGATCGACTTTCGCGGGAAGCTCGTTTATCGAGGCGTCGTTTATTAATGCGGCACGAGTATGATACAACGCGTACTGGTATCGCGAATCAGGAATGTATATTAGAGGAAAAGAGGAAGAAAAAGAGCGAGCAGACGTGGAAGGAGGAGGAGGAGGAGGAGAAGAAGAAGGAGAAGAAGAAGAAGAAGAAGAAGTAGTTTAGTTGCTATACGTACTTGCACTTACATTATCATGAAGGAGGGAAAGAAGAGAAAGAAAGAGCGAGAGAAAGAAAAATGGTGAATTATATATATATATGTATATATATATGCGTATACTCACAAGCATTCGTCGGGTCGATTGCAGTGTCCGTGCTGCTCGTCGCATCCGGGCAGGCAGCGGGCTGAAACGAGTAAGAAAAAATCTAAAAGGTTAAGGCAACTCTCCGCAAGAGGTCGATCGCGTCCCTCACGACTGCACGAGCGGTACCATACGATGCATCCCGATGCATTCCACTGGTATAGGTAGTCGGGAGAACTCGATAATTCAACGAGCTTGCTCTCTTCTTTCTCTCTCTCTCTCTCTCTGTGTCGTCGTTAATCGAATCGTTAAATTGGCTCGGCCGGAAAATCGATTTGACGCTTTTCGGGTATACGCAATAATGGAGAGATTGTTTCGAGGGAGAGGCAGCAAATGGGATTGGTTTAACACGAAAACAAATTATTATGCATGAAATCTTGCTTTCTTTGGAAAATTGGTCTGGATTGGGAGGGAATTTTTATCCCCTTGATAATCCCTTGAATAATCGTTACGAAATGATTAGAATTTGATTGGATGATCAACAAGTATTCGAAAACAGAGATGTGCGCATCCTCTTTTGAGCAGCAACACTAGCGCCACGATGTATTCATCTTCCGAACCCCGAAAAAAGGAGTCCAATTTATGGACACGAAAGTATCGTTCACACCTCGAATACCCGATCGGACGGAATCGTCTAATTAAAATTTATGTCATATATACCACGAATCGTTCCCGTTTTCCGGGAATCCTGGATGGGAAAGGAGTCTGACCGCACGATTCCTTGCATAGCTGCACGTAGTTGTGAACGATACGTCGCCGAGCGCTCGGTCGCTCNCGCGTGCTCGCGCGCTCTCGCGGTCGCGTCCCACAAGGATGATAAAATTGTGTCACGTGTGAAGATTCTTATCTTACGGTCGTGAACGAGCCACTAACAGCTTGCTAATTGATCAATTTCACCTCTTTTTACAAAAATCGTTCTCGAGATATTTCCACTTTCATCGATAATATCATCGATAATAAAAGAAAAAAAAAAAAAAAAAAAAAAAAAAAAAACGTAAGTAAAAATTGAACGAAGCGAAGAGCAAGCAAGATTGATAGAAAACATGCTACGACGAAAGTTTAAATGATTAAATTTCACGGAAGGTTTATATTTAACAAACGAATGTCGCGAATGAATATAATTTCCTATTTTTAAAACATATATACAGTTATAATAACTCAATGTCGTACGACTCGAAACAATTCCGCCATTCGTATACTCGTGACGAAATTCGGATGGTAAATTAGAAGAGGAAAGGGAGAGAAAGATTGTCGGCATAGCAGCACACGCCAGCCAGCAAGGGTAATGAAATTGTGTCACGTGTCGAGCAGCTTGTCCAGTCCGCAAATATATCCAAAGTCTTTCAGTTGGCTGCCAGCCACCGGTTCGGTTACGTATACACGTTCCACGAGTATATAGACCGCGAATGTCCACGTTACCATGTCAAGACACGAGATGATCTCCTCTACTCATCCATCCAAAGGTATTCGCCTTGATCGGTGCTTTTGCCTCATTGTTACTGTACTTCCTCCTACTATACCGCACTCCCATCTTGCGCCTTTAAAACGAAACATTCCTATTCCTTGGAATACGCTCTGTCCTGTATTTGCGACAGAGATATACATTACGACTATACTCTACGTAAAAACTTTTCTCTATTGCAACAAATCTCCTCCATCTCCCCGAGGGAAAGAACGAACAAAAACCGTGAAATCAATCGAATCTAAGACACGAGAAGACATAAGGTGAAAGAAACTCGGTCGTTTCATTGAATGAAGGGGTTGAAGGTGTATGATAGAAAAGGTGAACTTTGTCCATAGTGCGGCGGGGGCTACGGAGAGGCCGGGAGAGGGCCGATGGGGGCCGCGTGACCTTGGCACCGAGCGCAACGGCCCACGAAGCCGGCTCGCTCTCTCTCTCTCTCTCTCTCTTTCTCCCTCTCTCCCCACGGTGCTCTCTCGCCACCAGTCTCGACGCGCTAAGGAGCGTATGGTATTTATAGAGTGGAGAGCCGAGTGAGGAACGAGTCTCGAGTTTGGCCGGTCGATCCCGCGGGACTGCGCGCCGAAAGGAACGGGCGAATCGCGCGGATTCCACGGGCTTAGGAAAAAAGAAGAATCGAAGGAGGGAGGGAAGGAGGGAGGATTGAGAGAAAAGAAAAAGAGAGAAAGAGAAAGAATGGAAGGAGAAGGATCGGTTTCGATGGAAACCGAATGTTCCTGAATTAAACTGTTGCGGATTACGGCAACGTCTGACGCCGAGTTTATACTTGGATTGGACGGCGTTGTGTGGCGTTGCTATGTGGTAATCTCTTGGAGGGAAGTACCCATTCCACCATCAGCTGATTCGAAACCGAATCAGTCAACTCTCTTTGCGATTTTCGAATAAATATTTATTCTCCCATTATATTTATAATATACGCGTAACATTTTCTAAATATCACGCGATAATATACTCGCAGGAGGGAAGAAACTTGAATAGCTTAAAACTTAAACGCCCCAGATCCACGAGTAGCATATATCCAACGGACAATAGGCAGTTTGACACCACCAGCTGATCGAGGAAACCGCAAGCTGCGTCACGCAAACGAGGAAACCCTTACTCGAGCAATTCCTCCACTATACCTTTGAACGCAAGGTTATTTCCCTTTAAATGTCCACCAATGCCTTCCTCCAACAATGAATTTCACGGCTCGCGTGGCCAACGTTATCCATCGATTTTCCCTTTCCTTTTCCTCCTTTTGAACCGCCCGCCTGACCTTTCGTGGAACCTAACCTACCACCACTCTCGTCTCCCTACCTGACGCAGTACCTCGCTTCGTACAATACGACCCCCTTCGTGACACAAAGAACACACCGAGATCGTGGAGAGGAAAAATCCAAGAATTTCGTCTTGTGCACAGGTAGCTTCCTCTACCTGGTGGGGGTTGGTGGTAAGTAACCGGGGCGGAAAAAGAGGGGAGGGGGGAGGTGAGAAGAGGAGGAAGACGGTGGAAAAATGCAAGAGCGACGGGGGAGGGAGGGAGAATGGGTCGTGGAGGGGGAGAGGGGTTGAAATGGAAGCGGACTGCGAACGCGAGGCCGGTGCAGCTGTTGGTTAAAGCACCGACCTCTGTGCAGCTGTCGGGGGCCCACTCGGCCTCTTTCGGCTTGTTTCGCCCGCTCGTGTTGCAGCTGCCTCCGCAACCCCTGTAACACGTCCAGGCACCCCCGAAAACGCGCTTTCTTCCCCTGCTACCCCTTCCCTTCCTCGTCAACCCCTTCTTTTGCAGGATCCTCGTGGATCCGATTAAACCGTTCATCCAACTTTATCTAAGCGTTTTCTTTCGAATTTCAATCTCTCTCGATATTTTTCGATCTGGAGAAAAAAAAAAAATAACCAAAATTCCCTCGAAGAGAGAGAGGACGATAGGAGAGAAAGAGGGAAGGGTCGACATTTTTGCTAAGACATTTTTTTTTTTTTCCTTTCGAAAGCAGCACACCAGGTCACCTGAGCAAACTGTGCACCGAGTGTACACACACGCTCTCACCATTTCTAGAAACATAACCCCTTCCCCCCTCTCCCTACTGAATCCAGTTCTCACGAGAACCCCGCAAGTTCGCAAGACGCAAGTTCAATCCCAATGCACAAGATTTTTGAAATATTCGATGCTAACGATGCCATCGAATTAAGGAAATCTAAGGAATGGAAATTCGAAATCGAATATATATATATATATATAAAAATTGGGAGGTGGAATCGCAACAATGGCCCATTCTCGGCGGGGGAGGAGCAGAAGGGAGGCGGCGAAAATGCTGGAAACTGGGCGGCGTGGGCGCGGGAGAGGTCGCGTGAGAAAAGATCGACCACCTCGCGTTTTCTTCACCGACGACGAGGACGAGGAGGAGGAGGAGGAGGAGGAGGGCTCGATCTCTCCCCCCTTTCTCGCTTCCTATTTCCACGAATGGCCGCCAATGTAACGAAACGAGGTGTAAGCAGTCTATTAGTAATCGATGCGCGGAGCAAAGTTTGTCGAGCGGCCGAGTGCAACGACCGATCGACGACCGCCGTGGAAACACACCTGGAGCGACCCTGTCCTCCACTTTCGATTCCACTCCAACTCCAAGCCTCCTCTCGAGTCAATTCGATCGTTACAGATTTTAGATTTCTTAAATAATCACCGTTCCTCTGATAATATATTTTAAACGAAAATATATAAATCAGAAGATTCACCCTCGAAAAATCGCCAAGGAGGCATCCATCGAGAGTCGTCCCGTTCCTCGTCCTAGTACGTACGGCGAGGAGAGGCTTGAGAACACGCGAGAGAACGACCGAAAGTAACCACACACGTTGGAGCGCGTTTCGTACGCGCACGCGGAAAGTAGACGGTGGTGAGGTTGCTTGTACACGTACAGATTAATCCTGAGAGAAGGAGCCTCTCAGAAGAGGTGTATATATATATATATATACGTAAGAGAGACGGATAGACAGCAGATACGGATATAACGAGAGAAGAAGGGAGAGAGAGAGAGAGAGAGAGGTGTATATACATAGGAGAGGCGAGACGGAGAGAGAGAGGGAAGGCGTGAGCGCGCGCGCGCGCGCGAGCCAAGCGTGGGAAGCTGGTGCACGCTCGGACCCGACACTGCACCGACACTGCACCGGGCCTCTCCTTCGTGGACTCGTCGAGTTTGTCGAGTTTCGTGCTACGAACGAGAATAGAGAGAACGCTGCTGTATACAGGCCGGCTAACGTCCTGGAATGAACGTTATATAAGCGAGGAGGGGGGCAACGATTTCTTGGATTCCTTCGAGACAATTTTTCTCGAAATTATGCCACGCTTTGTTTGTTATTATCCCGCGGTTTGAAATCGATCGATATTTTATGTATACATTGCATTCTATTTATTATTTTTTATCGGGCATTTTTTTAGGGAATAATGTAGTTAAAAATAGAGTCACTTTAAATAATTAAATAAAATATAGAATAACATTTATCTCCATCGAATTAATTTTTATTATAAGGAAAATCATAAATTCGACAGTCTCTCCGGTTACCGTGTTGAAATACGGTATAAATCACGCTCCACGGGGCAAGGGATGAACAGAGAGAGAGAGAGAGAGAGAGATCTCTGTAATTTCATACACGGAATTCCTACAAAAGGAGGGATGTCACGCGTGGTGCAGTCGCGATGGGAAGCGTGGGAGTGCACGCACATATTACGTGCATACGATAATAGACGTTGGAAGAAGAAGAAGAAGAAGGAGAAGAAAGAAAAAAGGAGGAGACTTACGGGTATTGCAGTAGTCGCCCTTCCATCCAGAGAGGCATACGCGCTCCCCGCTCGGGCTACAGCTGTAATGACCGAAGTTGTCGTCCCTCGGCCTGCACAGGTTCTCGCAACCCTTCCCGTAATAATGCGCCACGCAAGTCACCCTGTACTCGTACACCATCTTCGAGTGGGCGCTCCTGTACTCGTCCTCGGTCCAATTTGGCCCGACGTCCAACCACTTTTGCGTAGTCAGCCTGGTTATCAACACTTTCTCTGAAATAATTTGCACAAATTGTGTCTCCGTTAATATTCAAATCCTTTTTTTCTTTTTCCTAATAATTAAATTTATTTAAAATAATTATAATAATATTAAAATAAATAAATTTAAATAATTTAAATTATATAAATAAAATTAGATTAGATATCTTTTTAACGAATTACGAAGGTAACGTAAACAGAAAAGGAGGATTAATTTTATTTTCAATATACGCAGAGATATATATTCCGAAAAGGTCAATTAATCGGTCCGCTCGATTTAAAGACAGACAGAGAGAGAGAGAGATTCGCTTCAATTGATACGTGGGTACAATTAACTCCTCCGTTTCACCGGATTGAAATCAATTCCAATTTATCACCCATTGACTCCGACACGTTCGCGATGTCTCCCCCACAATCATCCCCAACAATACCACCCTCGTGTATTCTCTCACGAGTATACAACACAAACGAGCCAATATAAAGAACAATAATCGAAATAAATCATTCTCGAATTAATTACTCGAAGAATAATTTAACAAAATTCCACTTCCACTGTCTTCTTTGAAATCCCACAAATTTTCTCGATCATTCCGATCGATCGATCCAGGAAAAACGAGGAGGAAGAGGGAGACGAAACGCGAAAAAGCAATTAAGCATGTCCATCAGTAGGGCACAACACAGAGGAAGGCGGCCGTGG
>NW_006263462.1:268180-268520 GCF_000469605.1 Apis dorsata
ACCGCGTTGCGGGGCCTCTCTGGGAAAGAGGCGTTCTTCTTTTCTTCTTCCTCCCCCCCCCTCTTCTACACCGCGCCTAAGAGAACTATACACCGCACATCCTCCCTCTCTTCCTTTCCCTACAATGTATCTCCACCTCTCCTCCCGATTCGTCCTGGACGATCTTATTTATCCTCTCCTCTTTTTCTTCTCTCTTTCGAAACAAAAAATGTTTCCAACTTCGTATATGTATTCCCTTCCATTCCGCTGTCTTCGTTTTGTTTTCGCGAAACAAAGTAGAAGAGAGAGAGAAAGAGAGAGAGAGAGAGAGAGAGAGAGAGAGAGAGAGAGAGAGAGAGAG
>NW_006263462.1:268707-269071 GCF_000469605.1 Apis dorsata
TGTGTGCGTGCGAGAGTCTCATGGCAAATGGGTCGAGTGTGGCTATGTGCTGTATCGTGGTGCTGTATGGTTTATATACATTGTCGGTCGGTAGCGTAAGGAAGAGTTAAGTGGTCAGCCTCCGTGTTCTCCGCTCCTTTTTTTACCCCCTTTCCCCCTTTTTACTACTACGGTTTCGGTGCTTCCCCCATTCCCAGATGATCCTCTAATGAACGGTTCACTCGGGGATCTCGCCCGCGAGAGATAGCCGGAGGTCTATTTTTGAAGCACAATTTTCAGAGTTGTCGATCTCTCTCTCTCTCTTGAGAGAGAGAGAGAGAGAGAGAGAGAGAGAGAGAGAGAGAGAGAGAGAGAGAGAGAGAGA
>NW_006263462.1:269324-270599 GCF_000469605.1 Apis dorsata
TCTGTCGAAAGAGGATGGATCCCTCGCGAAGGTCACGATTATAAATATTTTGCTTGTTACGTGGAAAAGCGGCAGGTGCCAGTCCTTTCTTTCTTTCTTTCTTTTTTTTCGAGCGATAAACGCTCGATATGAAACATGAGTCGCGCGCTCGTAAGAGGATCTCGTATATTCCCCCCCACCCCTCCTTAGAATCGGTCGAATTCGGCCGATTTCTTTCCCTTTGAAGCTACCGAAAAAAAAGCATAAGCAATAAATAGTGAGAAAGAAATAAAATATATATACACACGTACATAGGAAGAAATTAAAAATGGAGGAAGAAATAGAAGAAGAACTGGTGGTAAAGTAATATAGGGATAGAAGAAAGATCGATAACGTTGATCTTCAAGGAGAAGAAAAAGAAGATAGAGAGAGAGAGGAAAAAAAAAGAAGAAGAGTACAGAAACAAAAGGACGAAACGCGAGGATTCGCCGATGGCGTGCTCGACGATACTTAAACAGGATACCCAAGGCTCCTCTCCTCTTCCCAGAAGGGAAGTAACGTTTCGCTGTCGGCGAAACGGGAGTCGAGGGAGAGGCAGTTTACCAAGCCTATCTTCCCAGGTGATGCTGTTACGAGTTCTGAAAACGCCGATGTTCGCACGCCACCGCCGCAGATGGACGTGTGTACGCGCGATCGACTTCGTTTCGCCCTCGTCCTTCGTTTTTCGGGATCGATTCGCACGGCTCGATGCGCTCTCCGTTTCCACTCGCCTTCTTCTCTCCTCTTTCTTTCTTTCTTTCTTTCTTTTTTTTAATAATAGATCGATACGAAGAAGAAACGGTTCTTAAGCGGTCTGTTTACGATGAAAAATCGTATCGAGGAACAACTGGTTTCCTGGACTTCGTTAACTTCGAGAAATTCCCTATTGTTTTCCACGTGTAAGCGTGGATTTTGCTCATGCATTAAACATACACACTTCCATTAAAACGGAATTATTCATGCTCATGCGCATGCGTTCCTGCCCGCGAATCAACGCACCGGAAATCGGATACGCCTGGGCCCCCGACAAATATTACTTCGAATCCGTAATCCCTGATCCCTGTGGTCTATTGTGGAAAAAAAAGTTTCGTTTCGAATATAAGGAAAAAAAGGAAAGGAAAAAATGGTTCAAACAATTCAGAAGGGAGACGATCGAAATCGAAGTCTCGAGTCGATCGAGTTTCTCCCATGACCAGACTTAACGCGGCGGCTTCCTCCACGCGGAGGCCGAGGCGTTATTCCGGTCGAAACGCAGCC
>NW_006263462.1:270816-275968 GCF_000469605.1 Apis dorsata
AGTCGCTCCTCAGGCGTGGAACGGCTGCGTGTGCACCTGTAAAACGCCCGGTGAACTCGAGGCCAGGCCGATTCAAGGTATTCATTAACGACGCGGCGGCAGCGCCGCGAGTAGCCAGACATTTTCTATTGTTCATTCAGAAACGAGCGGCCGTCGAAGGATAGCCCCGAGCCTGGCAGGTAGCCAGATGCATTACTCAACTACCGTGGCTCCTCCATCGCGGAAAAAACTCTCCTAACCCGGATATCAACGCGTCACGTGGGTCACGACGATGCCTCCTATTGGTCGCCCATATATATATATGCGTACATGTATGTACATCGATAGAAACTGAATCGTGTGTTTTGACGCGTCTTTCTCGTCCGCGGTTTCAACGAGATTAAAATCGGATTATAAACTGGTGGCTGGTCGATCGTAATCGAGTAGTTGTAAGTTGAGAACTAGCCACGGTGATCATCATTGCGGCGATTTAACTATTTGCATCGTGCACGGTTTCATTGCGGTTTCGCCCGTTAGAGGTTATGTTATGTTGTTTCCAAGTTGCACGGTGAGATCGTATTCGCGATACATTTTCAAGCCTTCTTTTAAAGAATGTCGTCCCGACAAGCAATAAATTTTTAAAGTTATCCATCGAAATGTTTATATAAATCGTACGTTATATGCGATAACCACCTGACAAGTTTTAAGTATCACTGATTAAATTAATCGCCGAGGGGCGATTCTTCTCAACAATGTAGACATTTATCTTGCGAGTTTACGATTTGGAAATTAAACAATCGGAAAGGCAAAGAGGAATCTCGAATGACAAATTAATGTAATCGATCTTTCCGTTATTAAAGAGCTTCTGAAATTTAATTTCGCGTCGTGATACGCTTCTTCGTTCCATTTATTAATTTATTCTCGTAAAATTTTACTCTATTAAGATTAGCGTTGCGTAAGTCAACGGTTCGGTCGGTTTTCGGTTACCACGTGGCCACCCTCTGTTAAACCACACACCCCGGAACTTCTAAGTCATCCGGCCTTCTATGAAACCGAGAATTGAATGAGATTTATGAATGAAAGACACGGCAGAATTCTTCGATTCTTGAAACCTTACATCGAACTATATATATATATAAAAATCGGGAAGCATTGGATTAAAATTTCAATAATGACCGAAACAAAAAAAAATCCTATTACTATTCAGATCTACTCTCTCCACAGACGTTGTTATACGTTCGAGTTAATTTTTCGATGTACATCCCTCCTCCCCCTTCCCCGTTCGATTCGACGAATTACCAGGTTCCCGGAACGGTCAGGGCAGCTCGGCGTTATCACGGCGGGAACATGCGCGCGACAGCGGTCCAATTACTCCGCTCGCTCATTATCGTTTGGCTGTGGAATGGCAGGTGCGCCGTGAGGAACGCGCACGCCGTGCACACGCGGCCGCGTGCACACACACGCCCGTGTCCCTTCACCCAAAAGGGAAAAGCGGCGGAGAGCGGTTGACAATCGGCGATGACGTAAGCGTTCTCTCCTCCTCACCGCTCGCTACGGATTCCCGTTCAAGCTGCTCTTGTATACTTATATACACACAACAGTCGAACACCGCAGCAACCGTCGTAAATCCGGCCGCGTCTCGTTTCGTTTAACGAACCGCGGTTACCGCAAACGAGGCCTATCTGTTTCCCCCTCTCCCTTCTCCCTAGTGACGGAAAAGCGGAGGAGGAGGAGGAGGAGAGGTGAGAACCGTGTTACGCGCGAAACGTGGTAGAGGCTTCTCTCTTGTTATAAGTTTGGAGAAAACTTTTAAAGTTTTCGGTAAAAATAGTTGGTCGTATAACAGAACTCTCTCTAAACACGACGTTTACTTTCACGTGTTATTTCCCTTAATGGATTGACCACGTTCTCCCACCACGGTTGGAAACGGAACCAGAAATAATTCGAAGCGATAATTCGTGGCGCAGGTGCGGTCCTCTCCCGAGAGGCGAACCGCGCGCGCGGTGTGTTGTGTATCTTCGGCTTATGGGATCGTGTGGAAGAGGGACAAGGACAGATCGATACCGCGCGGACGAGTGAGGGAGCGAGACGGAGGAGGCGAGCGTCGGGCCTGAGAAAGGAAGCAGCATCCGAGCAGCGCGAACAGCAATAAAGGGCTCGTTTCACCAGCGCTTGTTGGGGGGCATTATTATTGTGCGCGGAACGACCGATACACGACTGTGGCGCATACAGAAATTCGAGGCACAATATGAGACGGTGTGCGTTTCGGCGATAAAGAGGCTTGGAGTGGGGAGGGAGGGGAGTATATGTCGAAACACACGAGGAACCGGCGGACAAAACGCGCGTGGTACTATATTAATGGGAGAGGAGACGTTAACGGCCGCGTTCCGTCCTCCTTCTCTCCTCCATCCGTCTCTTCTCCTCCTGTCTCTTTTCAGCCGCGGATGCGCGCCGGGCAGGTACATCTGTGGGATAACGGTAGGAATTCCGTTCTCGGGCCGAGCTTGAAACAAAGGAAGCCAAGCTCGATTCCCTTCGTAATTAGCCGCTTCGACGGGGATCGAGAAGAGAGTTTTTCTGAAGCGTGGCGCGGCTTGCCTTCGTGAGACTAGGAAGCTTCGCTCGGAGAGAGAACCGGAAGAAATTTAATTAAAAAGTCGGAGGAAACGACTCGTGGCTCGGGGGAAGAACTACCACTGTATGCAGTTCGAGATGTTGTAATTTGAATACAAGATCAGGCAAGTTCGGTAGAATTAAAATTTCGTGTAAAAAATAATTAATTGGAACAGGAAACTCGGAGATATACTATTAAAACAGCAACAATGTATTATTACGACAAACAACTATAACCATCAATTCTGTCTTACTGACCCTAAAATATTTCTCAGCTACACGTTGATCGAAAGAGGCTCGCAGTAAGAAGAGCGAGACCGCTTAATTTCTTTCCCGAGGTCCTGTGTGCGTCTGGCTGGCAATTAGAATGAACCGGAGACCGGAAGCTATACGTGGCCGTGCAACGCTCTCATGCGTGGCGCTCAACTGTGTGCGCGGCGACTTGTATACGTGTACACAACCACACTCTTAACCTTATGCGCTCCTTGGATCACGCCTGGATGATAATTGTGAATTTATTTTCGTTATTTTCGGGGCTCACCGCTTCGACCGCTTAATTCACCTTTATCTCTCGCCGATCTGTCTGAGCTTTCCCCGGATACGGAAGCTATAAACAGCCCCGCTTCGTTCTCGTCCTGCTTATTTGCATACGTGTTTTCCGATTTAACGAGAGAATATCGTGTCTCGTAACCGTACGACGATCGTCATTAAATTAAAATTAAAATTAATTGGCAGAAGTAATAAAATATACTCGTATTCGATTATTTTTCTTCTCTTTTCGATCTTTTCGATAGTTATACTATATTCGAAATTTATACAACTATCGAAACATCTTTTATCGATAAATTTTACGTTCTTTGGGTCACATTTTGTGATCCGATAATGATTAAAATTCAACGATTCTCGAGATCTATCTCCACAACTTTTTTAACGTTTCTTTTTTGGATCAATAATGGCTAAAGAACCCGGTTCTCTGAAATTTGTTCGAAAGGAAGATCCGATATGAAAGCGGGTTTAAAGGGTGCAGAGAACGAAATATCGGCTGGCACAGAGGAGAGGAGTTCGATAGACGAGGAGATGGTGCACACATAGGATACGTCCATACCCTCGTCCACAGAGGGTTTCGTGTTACCGTGGCGCGTTGCTGGAAGCTAGGTGCTACGGTTACACAGGAAGGAAACACTAGCGCCTCCGGCCGCTTCTCTTTCCCTCGTTCCGTCCGTTCTCTCCGTATATACACGTACACGCCTCACTATATGACGCAACGAAAAGCGCCGGGCCGACCACTTTGTCCACGTGGACGCAAGGAAACGCTATTGAAAACAGGACCGAGAACGATCGAAAAAGCAATTAAAATTATCCATAAAATGCCCCGACACGACATAATTTTAATTTTTGAGATGAAAAAAATCGTTCTTAAAACACGATTAAATTTTTCCATCTTGATATAATTTCTGAATGAAAATCGATCCTTTCGACTCCATCCATCGTGATAATCTCTTCCATCCATTCTCCTCCTCCACTTGCGTTTCCCATCCATAAGCAATCGAGAAGGAAAAAAAAAAAAAGGAAACCGGTTAACCGGGGGGAACTGGAACCGCAGCATCCAGAAAAAAGCAACAATATTTGTCCGGGAAGAGTGGAGGGAGGGCAACAGGAAGCGACTTGTCCCTGGCGATCGAAAATCGTGGAGAGAGAGAGAGAGAGAGAGCACCTATGGAGATCGTGTAGAGAAGGAAGAGTAGGAGGAAGAAGGTTTAGAACGAGGTTACGTTTCTGGTGAGTGTCGTGGCACAGGGAGCGGAAGTGGGTTCTCGTGCTGGACGTGCATGGCATACGATGATCCAGCTGGACTGCACATGCCCTTCTCTCCTTCTCAAATCTTCCTCGTATTTAGTGGTACAGGAGAGAGGACTAATTTTAAAATATCATCCTTCCTCTTCTTCTTCTTCTTCTTCTTCTCCTTCCTCCTCTTCCTCGTTCTTCCTTCTCCTTTTTTTTTCCCCCCCTTTTTTTTCCCCTCCCATTCGAAGCGCGTGCGAGCGTACTCGTGCCGCACACGCGGCAGTTATAACACGCTACAGAGGCAGGCTTGCAGAGAAGAAGAGATACTGGCGGGGCAGCGGATTCTTCTCTTGTGGTTTAATAAAGGAAGAGAGAAAGAGAGAGAGAGAGAGAGAGAGAGAAGGGTGGAAAAGGTTACTTACCGCTCGAGTGTTGTGTCGTGTTGTCTGCGTCGTGATAAGCCTCCACTATCAGCGAGAATGTGCCCTGGGAACAGAGAGAGAGAGGAGGTTGGTGAACTTCGATCAGACGCCAGCCTTAATCCTATTTACACTAATCTTAACTGCTACACCCTCTCGTTCTTATACCATTAACCCTTTTCTCCATGGAGGAGATATCTCCTCTCCGAGATGTCTTTTATAAAACGATTTCTCTTTTTCTTTTTTCCATAGAATTCTCTCCCCCCCCCTTTCTTTCAATCTCTCGAGCGTTCGATAACAAATAATAATAACAATAACAATGATAATAATAATAATCGAAAATCCAGGCGAAAATT
>NW_006263462.1:276398-278860 GCF_000469605.1 Apis dorsata
GCGCTTCGTACACACGGAAGGATAAAATTCGTGAAACGTGTCCCCGTTTCGATGCGCAAAAGCGAGGCAGCTGCGCGTGCCAATTGCGTCACGCAATTAACAATAAATTAAACGTTCCATAGGCGGCGGGCTGCGTCACGTGCGCACCTGCCACGCATTAGAGGGGTGCATGTCCTTTGGCGAAGCGTGTCTAAAATGGCGGCACGGGGGAGGGGAGGGGGAGGGGGGAGGCGGCCTCGAGTCGACGTCACGTGTCGCGGACAGATAGAGGATACGCGACAGAGCGTTAAGAAGTTCAAACCGCGTAAGTTCAACCCTCATCCGTTGACTGTGCCACAACCCCATTTCCTCCTCCCCTCCTCTCCGCACACCCCTTTTTTCGAATTACAAGAGGAGGAAGCTATATAGTCGGTTTAGATAGGGGATGGTTAACGACCGCGCGGATATAAATCATGCGCGCGTTTCCTCGACGATGGCACGTGCACAGCTCGAAAACGACGCAGACACAGAGAGGGGGGATGGTTAATTGGACGCGAAAAATAAATAATCGATCGACGTCGCGAGAGAGAGAGAAACAGGAGAAGAGGAGCTGTTTTTAATGGAATGTCCTGTCCATCGTTCCGGGGAAACCTGTTATATATATTCTCGTTTGCATTATCCATTATGGATATTCGTGTACGTATATGTATATATGTATGTAGGTATTATACGCAGAAGTCACACGCAACACGCGATCGCGTATTGTGTAACAGAAATTACGCTTGTCTCTGGCGACACGTAACCGGCGATCTATTAATTCCTGCGCACCACGAATTCGTTAATTCGAATTAACGGGAAGGATACTTGTAATTGATCGACAGGAGTTCGATAGGAACAAGTGGAAATTTTCTGGCTAATTTTCTTACGTGATCTTTTATTATTATTGCGCAATCGAGAGAGAAAGTGTGTTTCGAAAAGATAGGAAAAGAATTAATTAATCGATCATATATCAAAATTATTGATATATAATTTTAGCGCGAATAATCATTTCGAATTCGATCAATTTCGAACGATAATTATTCCTCCTCCTACGTATGTATGTAAACGAGAAGGAACGAAACAAAGTCAGCTCGGATGAAAACGATTTCACACGTCTAAGATGGAAATCCAGGCGCGAAAGGCAGGGACGTGGGCGTCGAATCGCTCGCACGACCATAAATCCAGCAACGATACCCTCTCTCCCACCTATGGACGAGCGCGCGCGGCCCACGCCGCCGCGACACACGCATCGTAGACGACGAGCGGCGGCATATTATTGTGTAATAAGTACGTGCCGTACACGCGGTGCCCGCTACGTGTGCACGCGGTGATAATGCGACGTTTAATTATTAACGTCACACGCATGCGCACACATTCACACGCGCTCCGTATCGCGCACCGCGTGTGTACCTGACACGGTGTAGAGACAGGCCAAGAGACGGAGAAAGATACGGTGGGAGAGATGGGAGAGAAAGAGAGACGGCCGAGAGAGGCGGCTGGTATTACACACGACCTCGTTAGTCGTTGCCGCATCGTGAATAATAAATGTTTATATCCGGCCTCTCTGTCATCATCGTTCCTGTTCGCGTAAACGAGCCGACAACGCGGACGTGCCGCGAAAACACTGGGAACAATTTCATTATTCGGAGATACGCGATGACCTGCCGCGTAGCACGCTATTCACGTGATAGATCCCGTTTTCGCGTGTGTCTCCCTCTCTTTTTCACCCTAGGGTTAAACCTAGGGACCGATTTAATCTGGTTATTTATCTCGATTCCCGATAACCACCTGACGAATGGGCGACTCGTGCGCATGCCTGTTGATCGAGATATTCCCCTCGTGTGGAATCGGTGACACGGTGACGCGATAGATGGAAATTGGATAATTAAATACGAGATTGGCATGATTGAGGTGTACCGAGGGGGTTGTTTTGATTTCGATATAAATGTTTGATGAATCGGAAAGTGGAATACGGACGTTGAAATATAGATGTCCAATCCATTGATAATACGATCACAATGTACATACATTATAAACTAGTAGGTCAACGGTTCCATTGTGGAATTCTTTCGAACATTGAAATTTAAACTTTCGTTGTTATTCTGTTTACCGAAAAGGATCGTAGACAAAGTTTTTCGAATTACGAAGAGAGAGAGAGAGATATACGAAAAAAGATCGCGGCGATTTCTTTGCTCGATATATATTCCTTGGAATCACGGGGCAATTTGTCACCAGGAAAAGAACGAAAAGGTAGAAAGAGGGTCGCAGGTATGTCACATGCGTGTACACGTTAGAAAGTTCCAGCGTGAATTCCGCGGTATACCTTGGTCCTCTGTTGAACCTTCTAAAGGGAACCTTCATTCGTTCACGATGAAACGGAGATAGAACGATAATAAGAAAGAAAAAAAAAAAAAAGGAAAAGAAACGACGTGGATAAAACAAGA
>NW_006263462.1:279052-281748 GCF_000469605.1 Apis dorsata
GAGGATGAAGCGGAAGGTGTAGACGGCTGAAAGAAGAGGGAAGAGTTTAAAGGAAGAAGAGGCAAGACCGCCCTTTTCTCTCGCGGCAAGGACGAAAGCAAGGCACAACGAAGGCCAGAAAGAAGGGAACGATGGAACGGACCTCGAAGGCGAAGGACGGAGAGGGGGCCTCGACCCAAGGGGAGAAGGAAATAAATTGTCGAGGAGACAAATGCCACCGTGATCGGCCGCTAATTTATTACGGGGATCGGAATTAAGCCGACAAAAAGCTGAAAAAGCCCCGCGTAGGCATCCTAAGAACAATGTGTTGGGTGTGTTCGGTGGCCGGTTAGCAGTTTGCCACGGTGAAACGAGAGGAGAAGACGATATAAAGTTGAGCAAAGGAAAGACGAGGAGAGAAAAAGATAGATCGAAGGTTTGAATGAAAAGGAACGAGAAGAAAGACAAGGAGAAAAGAGAGAGAAAGGTGTATTTCCAATATACATATACTCGCGTCATACACATACGCATATATATATATATATATATATATTATATATATTCTGTCTAAAAAAGAAACGAGGAAAGAAAAGGAAGGAAGAAAAAGATGGGGATGTAAAAAGCGCACCGTAAGGTAACGTTAAGAGTGAGAAAAGGAAAAGGGAAGAAAAGAGGTACTGCAAAAGCATGCCATAGTATGGATATATATATATATATATACATATACGTACACACAAGAAGAACCTGAATGATGAAAAGGAAGCGAAACAACCTCTGCTCGTTCCGTGTTTGACAGACAGAGAAACGAGGATAGAATGGACGAGGCGATCGAGAAGGAGAGAGAACGTGAAGAAACCGGTCAAAGATAAAGAAAGAAAGAGAGAGGCTCGCTCACTCGCGGCAGTCGGTTCCCACGGCTGCGCAGCATACCTCCACCTTCTCTCGCCTCTCTCTCCGCACCACGCGGTTCTCCTGCCCGCTCATCGTTCCTTCTCGGCCTCGTGCTCCTCTTTCGTCTCCTTCTCTTTCTCTCGCTCCGACGAGTCTACCAGCGCGTCAACTCCTTTCTTTCTACTCTGCAATCCGTCTTTCTCCGTTCGATTCCCTCGAAAAATAATCTCTCTTACCTCGTTTCGCACTATCGAGACTACATCTAGCCACTTCTTTTACCCCTTATCCCCTGGTTTCTTTCTCTATTTCTCCGTTCCGATGGAACAACCTCGTCTAACGTTCCTCTCGTTTGGTCATCTGTCCTTCTTTCGTACGCGTTCAGTTTCGCCACGCAGTGTGCGCAAGCACAGCAATCTCGTCGCGTCCTATGTATATGCGCATATATTAATCATCGCGGAAAACGGTCGCGGCGAACGAGAAAGAAGAAACAGGTAGCCATGTATATAGTTGCACGTAAGTATGTAGATGCGACTAGTGATTCGGTATTGAGGCTGTTGCCGCTGCTAGAGCGTGATTCATCGTGGAAAAAGGAGCCGGAAGTCGGCTATGACTTTTCGTCGTATCCTGGGAAAACGCTCGGCTATCCTTGCCGTACGTGATATCTTTATAACCGGTTTACATATCAACTTATATATTCTTTCTTCTTTTTTCACCATTAAAGGAAACCGATAATAATATGCAAATGGTAGAGAAGTAAGATGATTATTCTCGGAATAATTTTACCCATTAACCGATATATTTTTCGACTCTAAGGATTCTTGTTGTAAAGAAAGAAAAAGTATATTTTTCAAAGGATCCGCTCGAATTTGCCTATGGTTTAAAAGGTTAATTGACGGAGCATCGATTAAGTAAAAGAGGTTATAAAAAGGGATGAGTGAGAAAAAAAAAAAAAAAAAAAAACACGGGGACGAGCCATTGCGGAAAGCCGGCTGTGCTCGTCCTAGCGATTCTATTTTTAACCATTCACGCTTTAATGTCTCGAGCGCGTAGACGAGCGTGTGGTCTCGCGCTCGAGAAGCGTGGCATTTCCGCATGGAGAAATTTTCGTGGCCTCCATTCTTCGTCGAATGGAGGAAGAGGAAACCGAGGATAACCGAGCGACGACACTGCGTCGACTCCTCGCCTTTAGGCTATCCCCGAGCGACCTATGAAAAGTACATTGACACACCCACCGGTGCCGCGAACTTTTTTAAACGCGTTACGCAGCATTTTCTCAACAAAAGCACGAAACAATTTCCGCGAGTTCCTTTTTATCGGCAAAATGAAAACGCATCGTTTCCATTGCCCTCCCTTCCCCTTCCCCCCATTACAAACCGTGTCGAAGTAGCTAGACGCGAGCATTTAATCACGACTCGTTACATAGAATTATTACACCAACCGAATAATTTTATTCGTTCCTTTCCTCGTTTCGAGTAATGCGAACAAAAGTCACGCTTTCACAGTCTTCTCTTTAACTCGCGCGAGCGTTCTTCTATTAATGGATATTTCACTGAGCCATCGCTGCGATATTACTCGATATTCCACGAGATTTCTATTTCCCTCGTAATCTATTCAATTATTCAACGGAATTTCCTACGATCGATAGGACTGGTCAATGGAACCGCATCATCGTAGATTTATTGCACTGAAACACAAACATCAACTCGATCTCCCCATTGGTGTCGCGTCGAAATTACTCTGTGTATCTGGCGGATGAAATGAAACCATTGTGGGACAGAGAGAGAGAGAGAGAGAGAGAGAGAGAGAGAGAGAGAGAGAAGGGGAAA
>NW_006263462.1:281753-283325 GCF_000469605.1 Apis dorsata
AGAAGCGCAAAAAGTGAAACGTGCTAGAACCGAGAGACCGTGATACAATCTATCCTCATATACAGTGATAGAAAAATAAATGTCCGAACGCGATCGAAGAGAAAAAAAAGATAAAAAGAAAACATGGAACAAAAAACACAAATGCAATCGCAAAATCTATAAACACATTTTTTTTATTTCACGATCACAACGAAACGAAACGAATAGAACTAGAGATCATGATAATAAAAAACATCTAATAAAAACAAAATGAAAAAAAGGAAAAAAAAACACAATGACACGTCAAAAGTTTAACTGATCGTGCGATCTTAGTATAAAAAAAAAAAAAAAAAGATGTAATTAATGTATCAACAAAAAGTGAAACGAGCCAGAAAAGCAAGCCGAAACGGAACGATTCCACGTGAACATTTCGCGCGTTTCATAGGACATGTTAATAAGCTTTGACAGCAGGTCTATCAGCTGATGGTATACCTGTTCGATGACCACGTGTCGCGCCTTCAGGGTGGGGCAGTACACTCCCGTTTATGTTGTATCTCTGTTCGAGTTATGGCTAGAGTGAGGTTAGAAACGCTCGTGGCCCATATACATACTCTCTCTTTCTTCCCGGCATTAGTGGCGCACACGACTAGTAAAAAAAAGATGGCCTCCGGACAGAAAGCCATTTTACTATTATTACGGAGAACACTCTTCTTCGTTTCTTTCGTTTAGCTCTTCCAGCATCGTTTTGAAAGAAATCACTGATGTTGCAAGAAAGACGAAGAGGAAAGAGAAGCAAAAGACGAGGTAAATAGCGAAAGAGTGACTTCTCTTCTTCATCATCCACGACACGCTTCGAATAATCGTGCTCCGCCTCTTAGTAGCTATTTGTAGATAAGTTCGAGCACGTTTGTAATCGTTAGCCAGCGTAACGCTCTAATTAGTTATTCTGCTAATTAGATTTTGACGGTTAATTAGCGGCCGACTTTCCCACGATCGCGAACACAATGGCCGTCCCTGAGGCGCCACCTGCAACACTACTTTTCCGCCATTCGATTCTCTCGTATTTGACGTATGACGCATCGATATATCGATTTGAAAATATGAGACGATTTTATTGCGTGTGCATCGTGCGAATGAGAGAAAGGAAGGAAGCAACGAAGTAGAAAAGAGGTCAAACGCGGGTGATTCTAAAGATACTCTACTAGTCTAAAATCTTACTAGCAATAAGTTATGCATCGTGAAGTAGGTTTCTTCGTTTCAACTGTTCGCGTCAAACTTCACTATACTAGCCATCTTACGTCATATCGCAAAAACGATACACTAAATTTGGCAACTATGAATACTATGACTGAATTTACTGATACATCAATTTAATAAAATTAACATATACTTTCTTTTCATAAATATTATACTTTTTAAACTTTTATTATTATTTATAACATATCAAAATTAATATTCTTTCACGATTCCCTATTAATAATCTTTACTGACGAAGAAAAACGAAGCGACAGTTTTCCACTTGCCTCGAGAGATCACCGACATCTACAATTGCAAAACTTTCACCGAATCCCTCCGGTGTATATCTCGGTTATA
>NW_006263462.1:284290-293326 GCF_000469605.1 Apis dorsata
GCCACCTTTATGCTCCTCTCTATCCTTAGCCGTCTCTGTTGGTCGCGCGGCGCGAGCCTTTCATTTGTCCTTTTCTCTCTTTTTCTCTGCGCTCGACGTCCTTCTCGGGTTGGTACCCACGATCCTCGAGTATGTACGATACGCGCGGCTCCGCTTGTGCTTTGTGGACCGCGGACGCACAGGAAAGATATAAGGAAAAGAAAGGAATTTTTTTAATGATTCTTTGAACCGAGCCAATCATCTTTGTGCAACCGTTTTTCGGGTGACAATAAGGATTACGTTACCTGCAATGGCGAGAAATTATCGATAAGAATTTTCGCGAGGGAATAAATTGATTTTACCGACGGAAGGATAATAAATAGAACACGTTAAAAAGAGAAGGAAGAAATTTTAATAGATTAAAAAAAATAATTAATACCAAGAGAATAATAGAGAAAAATATATTAAAATAGAGGAAGATATAATAATGAAAGCAAAAGATCGAGTTCATAGAGAACTCGACAGAATCAAGTGAATTCCTCGACGATTCTGCACAATAGCGGCACTGTCGCGAATCGTGCTGTTTTAATAAGTCTCGCAACACGGTGTAACGTAAAGCAATTAACCCAAGAAGGACGGAGAGAGAGAAGGAGACGGGAAGAGTGCGACTCTCGATCTTGATGCAACCAGACGAAGGTTACGATTACGTGTATCAAGCTAGGGGGAACGTTTCTGTCTTTTAATTAACGGCAGACATGCGTATTCCAGAACACGCTTGCGCAACCAACCTCTTCTTCTTCACTATTTTTCTGACTAACTTTCGGTAACACGACGATTCCCCCATCATCTTTTTTATCTCTGTTGGATCGACCGACGCATGGTAATTAAGAAAGGAATCCAGGAATGAATTCTCCAGCGTAAAAAATCACGAAGGGAAGACGGGATGTATTTATTTATTTCAACCCGTCATCTTTTCGTCGTCTTTTCACGCATTGAGTGAAAGAAGCTCATCTATCCAAGCTAACTGTTATTAATGATACATTGTTGCTTTTGCGTCTACGCACCGCGACTCCCGGTAGTGGCTGTAATTAGCGCATTTCCGGCACGTCGATCCGTCCGTGCGTTCAGACTTTGAAGGATTTCCTCCTTTCCGTTACAGGGATACAGTGTTAAATACTTTCGAATAAAAATTATCTTCCACGTTACACGGGAGTATTTTTCATCAGATTTTGTTCATTAGAATACGAGGATTATCATCGAGTTGCACGAGGATTTCTTTCTTTTCTCTCTTCTTTTTTTTTTTTTTTTTTTTTTTTTTTTTTGCTGAATGAAAACCCATTCTCACGCACTGGCGCAACGAAAATAAATCCGACACTCCAAATAGCGATTACACGTTACGACGCCGCCTATTCCTTTTCCCTGACGTCGCCCGCCGCTGGTATAAGAAGACAGACTACCGTGCCGATTCAAAGGTTGTTTCCACACGCAGGATTCCGGCCAGCCTTCTCTCTTCCAAGAATCATCAATTCTTTTTTTTTTTTCTTTTTTTTTTTTCCTCCTCATCGTCGAGAAGAGTTTCTGTCTTCGAACCGGCAGCCTTTTGCTTGCCCGATATAGCTTGTAATATCGGCCGATACTACGGTAGTGAAGAGTCGGGGGAGAGAATCGAGACAGAGGGCAGCAGGTTAAACGATACAGTAGAAAAATTTCGACGAGAAAAAATCAGCGAGAGAAGAAGGGAAAAGATAAATAAATAACGCGCTGTTGAAGAAGAAGAAGGAAAAAATGAAAAACAATGGAGAAACGCGGCTCTAAAACACAACGAGGGAAAAGAACGAGCAGGACGGATTTTTGAAGTGAGACAGGGGAACTGGCGCAGAGGTGGCGCGAGGGGCGCCATATGGGTTAGTAAATTTAACTCTGCCCGCGAGAGAGCTTCGAAGACAACAAGGACGGGGAATAGAAGGAACGAGAGAGAGAGAGAGAGAGAGAGAGAGAGCCAGAGAGAGATTACGAGGGAAGTGTAGAAGCACAAAAGGCCTAGCCATCTGCCAGTGGCCCTGCAGTGCGTCTCATAGGCAGAAGTACTATACGCGAACAGCAACGAGAAGAACTGACGTACACCAGAGATGGTGGGCAAACATTGGCGTAGATATGGTACTCGATGGCACGCGTTAACGAGCGGACGTATACGAGCCATCTTGAGAATGTGTCGCTTTATATAACGAGGATATTTGAACTTGATGGTATTCCAGTTTCTCTGTGACACTATTGTTGAATATATCGAATATTAAATATTAAAACTGATACTAACTATCTCTAATTTTTTTTTATTTTAAACATTCTAACCTCTACATTACACGACACGACTTCTATTAATAGAATGAAATGTTCATCTATATAAAAATTGATCTATAACACTTCTAAATTATTTGGAAAAATTATACTGTTCCCGCCAATGTCAAGAATTATCGAAACAACAACAAGCAAGTAATAACAGTAACAGCAGGAGGGAGAGACAAGTGCCATCGTTCGTCTTGCTTACTCCGCCGGTTCTCGCACCATCTGCCATTAGTTTGGTCATCCTTGTCGCACTGTTGCGCGCGGCTGTGCGTGCACGCGCGCAATCGTGCCCACGAAACGTTCGTTTTTAATGCGATCGACCTGCCTTTCTTTCGTCGCGACCGCGAGAAAGTAGGAAGAAGACGAAGGGGGGCTCTGTAATTTTTCCCTTCCTCGCGAATTCTTCTTTTTCTTCTCCTTCGTTTCTTCTTTTTTATTTTTTTTTTTTTTTTTCGCCACGAGGTTAATTACTCGAGGCGATCGGTTATACGTGCGATGGGCAGGTGCGATGTATTCGTGAGATTTTACGCAATTTTATTTCGTGTTCAACAATGGAAAGTGGTCTGCTTTCAAAAATACAAGTAAAGCGAAGCGACAGCTAATCAGCCAATTTGCTTTTCAATTTTTCCTTATCGATCCTAACGGAAACGGGAGAAAATATCACGCTACACTAAAGAAACCTTTTACAACCCTTTCAAATGGTTGTATTGTTGGGTGTCGTACCAGCAGAAAGCGAACAAAGATAAGAAGCTAACAGTTCTCTGCAACGTAATTCAAACAGTTGCATTACTTTTTTTTTGTTATACAAAGTGATACAAAAAAATAAATAAAAATGAAACGAAAGATCAATTTTGATAATTTTTCTTTTGAAAAATTAAAATCTAGAAATATCGTTTTCAAACAACTTTGTAAAATATGAAAATATCAGTTGACCCGACTATAATTTAGCTCGCGCCAGAATTAATTTACCGGGAATGTGGAAAGATAAGGGGCAAAGATTGAATCTGATACAACGAGCAATTTTTACTCCCCGGTGAGCTCGCACATGTCTCCCTCATGGTTAAGTCAACGAAAGGGTCTTAATCTTCCACGCGCGTTCATTATTCAAGACAAGGATCAAAGTTGGGAACCGCGTTCGTCAACCGGTGTCATTTCCTCTCGACAGAGATCTAAGAAGAGACATTATGTATACATGTACAATAGAAAATCGGCTAACTGTATCTACAACACGCTCTGATCACCAACAAAACGCTCTACAATGATCTCCTTCCTTTTCTAACTAGCATGATACAGTCTGGCGAAAAAATGACGAACCACGATCGTCGAGGAAGATTATTGTTAGAAATGAAGTCTTTGTAGCAAGCGGAAAACGTTTATCTAATAAACGTTTCGCAAATGCGCGTGAGAAAAACACGATTGCATACGATGGTATTCATAATAGATCGATTTTTTTCCACGATTTATTACGTGTCGTTTTCAGTTCCGTTTATGTTACGAATGATTTTTCGCGTTCTGCGCACGCGATATGTTAATGTTTGTAGTAGCAAAAGTATGGAAAAGCAGAAGCATAAAATATCGACGATGTTTTATTTATCTGTATTATCGCATAATTCTGTCAGACATGAAGATAATATTTTTAATAGAAACAGTTGGAAATTGTTTAACGATGTTTCATACTTGAAATTATTAAAATGTATTTCAATCAAGAACCTAACCTCAATTTTAACCTCATCGACATAAGAAATTTATGATTATTGCAGAATTGAAATATCGATATACATAAATATATTATTTTCGTTGAAATAATTATTATTCTAGAAAAATAACGCATAAAATATATCTAAAGACACTTACCGGCCACGTGAAGTCGAATGGAAATCTGATGGGATTAGTGAAGCCTGGAATGGCGACATTGGGGCTGAGATTAACGATGTTCTCGCCCAGAACGGGTGTGACGACGTCGCCGTATGTGCACGGCGTCGTCGTGTCGATCTTCACTTGATATTGTTTCAAGCAGACCCTGAACCTGGTCTTACAAACGCCTGAGCACTCACCAGTCTTGGAAGTGCTGCCTGAACAGCACTTGCCAAGACTGTCTTTTCCATACTCGTTCACGAATGACTTCAGCCTCAACTCGAACACCCCAGAAGCATTTACCTGAAAATAAATCGAATTTCATTCAACAAAAATTCTGTCAAATTAATAATCATCGATATTTCTAACCTTATCAATTTCTATTATGTATCAATTATAACATAACCAATAACGAATCTTGAAGGCATAATCACAACGCATCGTTCAAACACCGCACCAGCGCCACTTGGTGAAAAAGATTGAAAACGCAAAACACATTTGATTCCGCCATTGACGCAACTTTTTATACCCTACTTTAACTTGATTCTGCGAACTGTTACTGACGACAGAAGAAGATACGAGAAAACCGTCGAATTCTTCGAGCGAATGTGTAACGCGCGACAAACAAACTTGGCTAACACACTCCACGTCGGGGGGTCGTCTCGTGCCCAACGACCGAACACGCCGCCGGGGCAGCACGTGTGTAAGCGCGTTTTTGCGCACGCGTGTATCTTCTGTGCTGCACATCTCCCAGGAGGAGCAGAGATATCTGCGCGAGTAACCCGACAAAAAGTACTTTTTTTCGTTCGGAAAGACGTGAGCGAGAAAGCTCTTCTCAAGAAAAAAAGAAAGGAAAGAGTGCTAAAGGCGCAGATGAACATTTCGCGACGCGTGCTGTCGAGCCTCGATGATTATGGAACACGAGGGGCGTTTTCATGAGAAGGAGAAAAAAAGAAGGTGACTGGAATCAGTCGTAAATGTATTAGCATATGCTACTGATCGTTTCTCATCGTATCAATATATTAACGAAAAATTAATTACGATTCTCGATGTGTCGAAGAAATTGCGCAACTAGAGACATCTAGAGGATTTTTTGTATTTCATCTTAATAGAAACCTCAAATCGATCGAATGGAATCGAACTAGTGATTACTTTGTAACAAAATGTTTACTATCCTACAATGTCACTCTGCGAAGACTTTTAGTAACAGGCGTAAACACATATAAAGGTTAAGATTCGTGAATCAAAGAGCATTTTGGGAGGAATGATTTTCCTTTTGGCGACAGTATCCAGTGTAAATAGAGTCGATATGTCAATATTTCTCCGGTTCTACTCTGCTCTTTGTCGTCGTTCGGACGGCGAGAGTTCTTGACCACTGTGGACAATGCCCTAAGGCTATATACACACACACACATACACACAACATTCACAGGTGCGCAAGTGCACATACAAAGGTAGTGTATAGGCCAGCAGACAGTCGAGAGAGCCTTCCCACGAGACATTGTATAGTCGAGCAAAACTATACATATATCGTGTCTCACGTGAACGAGAGGAGCGCACTAACCTTACTATCGAGCCTGCGGATCGTTTTACGATCTCGCCATGGCCCTCTTGCACGTCCATTATACCCCCGTTGCGATCTTCGAATTTCGTACCCTGAGACACCGACATTCTTTCTCCTTTTTTTCAGCAGGTGAAAAAATAAACATAAAAAAGTGCTTTCTTTATCGCGTTTATGTTAAAATGGTCGTTTCACACGTTTTTTTGCATACAGAGAAAAAGCACAGGAGACGTTTTACGAGTCTTACAATCGGAACAAGAAAAAATATACATGGCTTCGATCGAACGAAAGAAATATTTCCTCGCGAACGTTTTTCATTACACGTCGTAAAACACAGCAGGTTAGAGGTAACGCGTACACATAAGCGACTCGCCACGATTCTCGATGAGGAATTCTCATTTTTGGCGCGCTGGAGTGCTATTCTCGGAACGAGAATGGCCGCCGCCGACTATTTACGGATACAACCAACGTTATTTCGTCACAAAACAATTTTCTACAGGCACCCCTTGAACACTATGATTCCATATCACATTCTGGTTATATATCTCGATACATTTCGATTCATCGATAAGAGGAACGATAAAAGATTTAATATCAAAATTGCACTGCTTAAAAGTCGGAAAGATGAAAAGAGAAAAGAGCGATTCGATATGACGTACAAGAGATGATGAGAAGCTAGACATTTCTAAAAGAGTGAATCCAGATTTAGAGTTGTATGTCGGCGAATAACTGTTACCACTGGTTTTCTCCTCTTTCGTCGGATGGTTCGAGACATGGCCGACAGAGGAAGAAAAAGATGGACGACGAAGCGAAGGAGGGACAAGGAGCAGAGCAAAGAAGCAAGGACTTCGCGAGAAAGAGAGAAAAGCAGAGAATGAAAAAAACATCTCTCCCAGGAAGAATACACTTGGAACCCGTGGTGACTAGCGCGTGAAAAAGAAACGAAACTATTATACACGCAAACACGAAACTTACGAACTTTGTTACGTTGATTTTTATGAAACTAAATTTTTTCCCAACGAATATAGAAAAGGAAAACGAGACAGGGAGAAAAACAGATTGAAGGTGAGTTAAAATTGGAAAGCATTCTGCAGCTCGATCGAACCGTACACACATTTACAGATATAGCGTTCGACTGGATAAATATAAGCCGCGATCGCACTTACGCAAGTACTTAATTAGACGCGGGAGAACGTATCGGTAGTGTGCGCGCGCACACACCAGAACGAGACTGTAAATATATAGAGACGAGCTTCTATTCTGAACGCACCCATCGATGGCGTGTCATCGTTTTTACCATAAATACCAACAGAGCTTACGACCGGTTTGACAGACGGGGAACGTCTCTTGGATTCCGAATCAAAACATCGCGCCATTCATCGACAACGACGAAGGTCGCTTACGATGTTTCAGTTGACAAACGTATAGGTTATCTTTCTCTTTATTTCGTTTGACAACATGCGACACGGATTAAGTACGTTGACAAAATAATCCGTTCATTCGTATATTCATACACCTTATTCCATTGTTAGAAGTACTGCAAGTTTTCAAAATTTCCGTGATCCCGTTCGATTCTATTATAATACGTGTTATCGATCGATCGTAGTTAATCTTTTTTGCTAGTTTGGAAAGATGGCGCGTTGCAATTACGCTTTAAGCAGTATTCCCATGAAACCGAGCGGAGCGATGATTGACGGAACACGAGACGATTGCGGGTAAAAAAATTAATAGAATAATAATTCGATGTGTCATGTATCCGGATTATTTTTATTCGATCGAAATTCTATTTTATTTGAAACAGAATTACAGATTCGAAAAAAAGATGAAACAATGATGAGACTAAGGCACGAGATATTTCGGAAGAAGCGATTGTAAAACATCTTGACGTCCGTTTAAAAAGATGTTTTGCAACGCGTTATACAGCGACCATTCCTCTAAAAATAAACAGAAATATTTCCAAGAAATCCTCAAGTATCTTTTTCGAGCAGACGTAAAAAAAAAAAAAAGAAAAAAAGAAAAAAGAAGAAAAAGAAAAAGAAGAAAAGGCGGCATTTAAATTTTTGACAAATTTCACACTTCGCGCCTAAATAAACTTCTTTTCGAAGAATTTCTACCTTTTCGAATTTCGAAATGAACAATCAATATAGAATCGAAATAAATTGTAAAAGAGAACGAAATTTTTAGATTAAATAAAAAATCAAACATACCGCTCGGGGTGCTGGCAGAAGCACGACGGCGGCCGTCCACACGAGCATCGTGGTCCACATGTTTGGTGGTTGTTTCGTTCGATGTTTACACGCCGCCGATGCGTCGTCGGCGGAAGTGTGTGGACCGTGGTGCTCTGGTGTGCTCGTCGGCGTTACCTCCTCGCCGTAATTTCGCGAGGCTGCATAGCCACCGTACCGTAGAAGGTACGAGCTACTGTATCCCTTCAACACACACTGTTTTCCTTCTTTCGTTGGTCGATTTCGTCAAGGTGTCGATATACGTAATCCTTGTTTCAATATGTATTTGAAGAAAACTTTGGCCGGCTTATACTTCACGCAAAATGAAAAAAAAAAAAATAAAGTCGAAACGAAGCTAACTCACGGATAATTCGCGCGGTCACTTCTGCTGGTCTGTAGCACACTGTATAATACACTTAGAAAAAAATGATGCTGATATATATATTTATTTATATTTATGTATATCCGGTGGCAAAGAGGTAATCACGATAGCCGCGAGAATATTAGAAAATCACGCGCGATCACTGAACACTGTGACACACTTTATTCCATTATCCGTGGGACGCCGAGAGTCGTAGAACAGCTTCGTTCGAACAGGGTATGGGATAAATATTTTTGCGCGTAGGATCTATGAAAAACACACTAATGGTTTGCGATCCTTTGGGCGACGCCTCTCTCTTTCTATTCGTTGGATGATGATTTGAATATCTCTCCGGGTTCTTTTTCTGTCTCTATGTGTGTATATATATGTATAATATAGTAGACAGATCGTGTACTCGATAATCTTTTTTTTTTATTTTCGTCAGCTCTTTGATCGATATTAAAAATCTCACAACTACGCTCGTGTTGAGCGTTCATTCGCGGTACACGAGCCACTACGTCGACGAGGAGCACGACAATCCGCCACGAGCATAATTTTCCACGGAAAGGCACGTATACAACACTCTCCTCCTCGCCAACCGTCGCAACAACGACGAGTCGCGCACTGACTGGCCGTCGACGAACCGTGAGGAATATTCCCTCGGAGACCGCCGGCAAGAGTAGCACGAGAGGAGAAGTGATGCTAGTGGTGGT
>NW_006263462.1:293563-295726 GCF_000469605.1 Apis dorsata
GTGGTGGTGGTGGTGGTAGCGGTGGTGATGGAGAAAAGAGTAGGAGGAAGAAGAGAAGGGTAGTGGTGTACAGGCAAAAGTGGAGGTGGAGCGAGGATACCCTCACCGTGTGTGACGAGTCAAAGACGAACGGGAGAGTCAATGTGCTTTTGCCTTCGCACACCGACAGAGGGGAAGAGTTTTCGTAGAGCTAAAGGGAGGGGGGAAAGCAGGAGAAGTTACACACTATAGAGAACCGGCACGAAAGGCACTACTCCGCAGCTGAGCTACTACTGGATCCAGAGATGCGCCCCTTGATCGTGGTACCGGTGCCAGTAAGCCCGTATTTTCCTTTGTGAAAGTACTTCTTAATCGTGTGCGTACATACGTCCGTATACGAGTACAGCTTGATCTCACTCTGTGTCCCATTAAATGCACTCCTATCCTTCTCCGTTCTCTCGATATGTACACCGTATATACGTGTACGATCGTAACTCCCACTGAAAAAGCTGTATATATCGTCGAACGTGTTTCCGCGCCACTAATAGGCAACACTAGCGCCACACTGTGGTCACTCGGGGAATCACTATAACCATCGACTGCTCACGAAACACTGGCAACGCGCGATCGACAGATGGCGAGTCCGATCTCGGTTGCTTTCGCGTGCACGATGACCGTATAGGAACTTAGGAACGTTGAATCGTGTTAACTATACGGTGTCAGTGCGCGCGCGTCTTCTATCCCTTCGATACTTTCTATCTTTGTCCCTCTGCCACGACAATGTAGGCAATATATCCTTGGATAGCAGAGAATAGTAAACTATAGTCCGTCTTCCTCTTAACTAAAATCCTCTCCTCTCTAGTTCCCGTCCGTACACGCGTGCGCTTCAAGTTTGTGGAACGACGGGCTATGTATCCGCGCGTCTACACCACGGCGTGCAACCCTCGACTGGAGGTAGTAAGCCGGGAGCACCCCTACTTATAATTGTGGTCCCGCCAGGCCCCCGACGGGAGGGGTTGGCCAACTAGAGGGGTGGTGGGTAGCGGCTGCGCCGGTGGTACGACGTGTGGAACTCTAGAGGGGTACGGGGAATTTGGGCGAGGGAAACGAGGGGAAGAGGATGGTAAAAGAGGCAGCTGCAGGCCGGCTGCACGCGCCCACCCCCACCACCATAGCCTCTGTACGACACCCCAGCCACTCGTGCGGACTTCTTGCCCGCTTTGCTTGCCTGCCTGCTTGCCTGCCTGCTTGTCTGTCGTGGAGACTCCTCGGGGCGCCTGTCTTTCTCTTCCTCCTCCTTCATCTTTATATCCTCGTCCTACTCCTTCCTCCCATTCCTTTTCGTCTGCTTCTCTACTCTACCTCCCCTCGTTCCAACTTGCACCGGTTACACTCCCCAGCTTGTCTCTTGTCTCTGTCCCACGAGCCACGATAACTCGTACCCCATCCGACGGCACGCGCCGCGTGCCACCTCCTCGTGACGTCATACCCTTCTTTTTAAGCGTATTACGCTCCTTACGCGCCGCGGTACGAACGGGTTACCGGAGTCCGGGCTGAATTACTTGCGTCGCGATACGAGCCGGCCTTAATTTGATTATGCCGAGGTGTTGCTCCCTTTCCCTCCATTTCACTTTCTCGTTTATCGCTGCCTCGATACACAATTTCTTTCCAAAAATTTTTCGTCAATAAATATTTTCGCTACGCCCAATTTTTAATTAATTAATTTAATTAATTAATTATTCGATTTTCTCTTCTTTTTTTCTCTCTTAAATTTAAATTTTAAATTTCAATCGAAATTCATCTTTTACAAATTATGCCACTATTTGCTCGCCATAGTCGATCTCCTCCCTATTGGGCAAAACGGTTCCTCGTCACCCTTCCAGCTTCTTTCAATGAACGCAAAAGTCTCCTGGGCCGGTGTGACGTCACTCGTTGCAAAACCTGATGGGGTGCGCCCGTACCCTTATTCGGCCCCCTCTGTGCGAAACGCCCGAGTATTAAGTATACGTGGCGCGGTGTACGGGGTGACAGATTATTACGGTGCGCATACTGCTCGTCGCGGACCTTTGTGCCCGGAACATAATGCCCTGGACCTGTCTCGAGCACGAATCGACGTCCCCCCTCCCCTCCCTCCTTATTGTTCCCCGGCGCGAATCGCATTTTTCGTCCCCTCTTCCCTCTCCC
>NW_006263462.1:295758-296753 GCF_000469605.1 Apis dorsata
TTATTTAGTTTTCGCAGCCTGTCGTCCCGCAAAGTGCCGTGGCGCAATGGTGCAATCGTAAATTTAACATTATGGCCGGCAAACTAACTATCCTACTCGTAAAATTCCCCTTGTTTTCCTCCATCCATCGAATTTTCTCGTTCGAACTATTCGAGTTGGACCACTTTCCAGATTCAATTCCTGTAGTTGTTAAATCGTAATTTAATTTAGGAGAGTATTATAGGTAATCGTAGTAAGAGTAAGTTAATCATAAGGTAAGGAACAAGGGGGTGCGTGTTAAGAGAGGAGAGCGAAATCATGGCCGGTTGATCGAGTAAACATACGTAGGAGGAGTGATAACGTGTCACGGGGCAGAAAGAAGCCTTTGTTGTTTTCGTGGCGACCATGGTGCCCATGGTAGGTGTGTATGGTATACTTCCGGTCACGAGGTGGTTCAACAGGTCAGACCAACGAGGGAGCCAGATGGAACCACTTCCGGCCTCGCTTTTGCCACCACGCCGCAAGTACTCCTTCCTCTCCGTCCTTTTCTCCACGCTCTTTACATATATACCTCCCTTTTACCTTTTTTCGTCCTCGATGACACTTGTAAGGATGTGATTGCCTCCCCTCCCTCTCTCCCCCTCTCCCTCCTTCCCTTAGCTCGTGTACAGTTTGTGTACAAACAGATCGAGATAATCCTGGAAATTAGAGAAGACGATAGAAAACAACCCTTTGGAAACTTTATCCGATAAGATCGAGCTCGATCGAGTCTTCGATATCTTTATCTCTCTTCTTTCCTATTGTTGTGTATATATAAAAGTACGTATAAAGTTCTATCAATTCGATCTAAAGAAAAAAAAAAAAATAAAACTCCTACTTCGAATTCTTTAATTCTATTGATTCAATTACTCGAGTCGCCAATTTAATTATTCCAGCTATATTAATTTCTTTCGTCTTTTTACGTTTAATCCCTTTAATGCATATATATATATATATATATATATATATATATATAT
>NW_006263462.1:296806-297819 GCF_000469605.1 Apis dorsata
GTGACTGAAATTAATTTACCTTTTAAAAGAGCCGAGCGAATTAACAGGTGTACGTTTAATTTTCCTCGCAGTTTTCTCACGCAATTCTTACGAGCCGAAAAACGCTGATACTTTCGATGCGCGCGCACACACAGAACGCACGATTCGCAACGTGGCGGTTCGGTCGATAGCCGCGGAACACGTGAATCCGTCACGCGACTCCCTTCGTTCCTTTCTTCGTCCGCCGCTCTTTCATTCATACGTGCTGCCATATAGAAGAGCGGCGTTTCATGTATGCACGGTACATGAACGGGAACAGGCGCGAAAGATAGAGAAAGAAAGGAGCACCGTGACGCATCGGCACATGCGCTCGTTGCTGCACTGGTATGCGTACTTAGGCCGGACTCAATGAACTGCTGACGCTTGAAGGTATACTATAGTGCACGGCTCGGTCTAGCAATGGGGCACATGTGCGCACCATCCAGTCCTTGGTGTACGTTGCGTTCTTGCACGCTATGATTGGTAGTTTGCGGTCATTCTCTACGGTTCTCCGCGAGACCGGCTATTTACGCAGTCCTAACGCTTTATCGGTTCGTTANNNCTGGGATCGGATGAGATCGATCGGACGATCGGGGATGGACTCAACCGTGGCGCGAGCATATAACCGGTGATTTCCTTAATTCTATCCCCTCCGCTTCCTCCTTCCCTTTTTTCTCTCCCTCCACTCCCTCTTTGTTTCAATGTCGTCCATCTGCTTGTTTATTCCGACTACTTTGCAGAGCTTAATTTCTGTTTGATTGCAGCATCTGCCCCGTGGTAACGAAGGTAAAAAGAAATGGAAAAGGGGGGAGGGGAATCATTTTCGAAAGTATTGAACGTGATTTCTTTTCTTATCTTATACCGCGGATTTTCTCCACCGACAGATTAAGAAATATTCCAAATTTTTCGTTTCGTCTCGAATATTTAACGCTCGATCGTTCGTATTTTTTTTTTTTTTTTCCTCGAACACGAGTCAACACACCGTAAATGCAGGA
>NW_006263462.1:297827-302748 GCF_000469605.1 Apis dorsata
TGTGCAATATGGTCGATATATACGACGTTAATGCGATTAATTAATGCGTTTACGACAATATGGTCTCTGGTATGGCCGAGAGGGTTTAAATTTCATCGGGCGTTCCAAGAGGCAAGAGACAACCACAATCTCCATGTGGCTCCTGCGTACGAGCGCAGGTGAAGCGACAAATTGGCCGATCTTCGGCCGACACGGACCAATGATCTAAGATTATGTTAATTCGACGTTGTCCAATAGCCTTTTTTTTCGATCGATCATTGGCCCCAGCCTGTTAACGTGGACGGCACGGAGGGAAGGGAAATATAGTGGAAGGCTTAATTTCCGACTTATCTCTGTCCGCGGCACGGAAATGCGGGTCTCGTGTCGCGTTATCCTAAATAATTCTTATCTTTCGCTTTTGGCCGGCGTCCAAGCGTACTATCAGAGACGGTAATTTACATTCGTATCTCCTTAATTAGAAGCGTGCTTAATATAGTATACGTATATATATATATATATATATTATACATGGAGAGATATTCGAAACGAAAAAAAAGGAAAATTATCGTCGCGATGGAAATATAATAATCTCGTCCCTTAAAGAATTCACTCTTTGTATCATATTAGAGAGCAGATATCGATGGTGTAAAGCGCGATATTTACTGGATCGAAGTTGGAGGAAGTCGGAACAGGTGGATTTCAACGAGATTTCAACTTTCAGCCGTATGTAACAACACCATTTTATGACGCACGAAGGATGGTTTTCTGTTTGCACGGCTCTTTGAAATTCTCATAGGCCACAGAAAGTGGTTTTAAAGCGGTTTGTTTACCCCGCAAGCACTCCGCTTAATCCTTCTCCTCTCCGTTTACTTTCCCATATTCGCCACGACTCCGTTCCAATTTTCATTTTTTTTTTTTTTTTCACATTTATTTTCCTACTTTAAGAAAAAGAATCGAAACNTCCTACTTTAAGAAAAAGAATCGAAACGAAAATTTTTCTCCATGCGCGGATTGGATCTCCTCCCCCCCACGTGGCTGAAATTATACGAAATTAGAAACGTTTCGTGACGCGAAATACGCGATCGTATTTAGTACGTAAGAAGGTTGATCAGCGTTGGATCAGCGTGATTCATGTAATGACTCGTAATCCTCCGTAGAATCCCCCTTAATGCCTGCGCGACGTTTCCAGCCGATTGGCGGTGATTTATCGAGGGTCGATTGCTACCTTAAGAGGGGCCCGTTAACGGAAGCCCTCGCGGGCAGAAGCGGCCTCGCGCCCGTGTTAGAAAGCCCCGACATACCAGTTTAGTCACGATGTCCGAATCGAAGTCTCTTTCACAGCTGCCCTACTAAACCGTGCGAATCCACCCCTGGACAAACTCCATTATCTCTTTCCATCTCAGTCCCTCTCTTCGCAATTTTATACCTCTTATTTACTCACTTTTCAGATATACAAAACCTTTCTTTATCCTTATTCATTTACATGCATATGATGATTAAAAAAAAATTTCCAAAATTCTAAATCTCCTCTTTTCGTTTGCTCGCCATCGGAATATCAGAAAACACTGGTTACCGCGGTGTTTCGAGAGAGAACAGGGCCGATAATGATGACATCGAACCGGTCGAAGGTTCGATATATATATATATATATATATATAAAATGGAGCGTTCCGCATTCATTCCGAGGCCCACAATGTCCCAGTTTTACGAGCACCGGGTTTGGGGCCAAGCCGGTAATATCCGAGACACCCTGGCAGGAGCGTGTATGCGGGCCGGGGACCGTGGAGCGGGCGGCATGGGCCTGGCGCGCGTGGTGGGGGACGCGGCACGCGTGCCACGCGCCCGAGCGTTGCCGACCGCTCACGAAGCCGCACGAACCGGCCGATACAAATGATAATAATCTCTCCGGAGTGACCCTGCCGGGCGCGCAGGCCCCCACCACGCCCCGCGCCCGACACGATACGTATCGGGTGTTGCAGCTGCTGTTTCTCCCCGTCGCGGGCCTCCTTTCTTCTTTCCTTCTTCCTTCCGCCCCATTTCTTCCCTTTCCTTCTTCCTTCCTCGCGCGGCCTCGTTTCCTCGCCCGGCTTCCTAAACAAATAACTCGCGAACGCCACTTTCTGGTCCTGGAAAGGTCACGAAAACTCGTGCTTCCGAGTCTCTTGGAAGGCTCGATCGAGTAGTTTTCTTTTTCTTGCGATCGATAGATCGATCGATCTTGGTCAGTAAGGGTTACTCTAGAGAGAGATATGATTCGTAAAGTCTTCATCTTTTTTTTTTCGTGTAATATTTCTTTCGTTAATTGTAAACAGATGATTGGTGATTGTTAAAGTACGTAAAAGCTTTTTTATTTTTGTTTTAGTTACTTCGTTTATATATATATATAAATAAATCATCGTATATAACGAATGTGAAGAGTGTAAAACGCTCTATACTCCATTATCCAATATTACCCAAGTTTAAAACTAATTTAACAGATTTAATAACTTAAACCTCTAATTTTCACCAATTATCGAAAAGAAGAGGGATAGGGAAGGAGATGGATTGACTCGAGGTGCATTGGTCCATCGATGATCAAAGGACGCCTGCGTGGCCGCGAACAAAAGCCAATTGGACGATTAAGGGAATGGAGGTTAAAACAAAGAAATAACCGTGGACACTGGTGGGATACTGGTCCCCAGCTGTACCTTCAGCAAAATTCCTTCTGCCCGATTTTTTTTTCTCCCCCCGATGCACCGATCCCCGAGGGAGGAGGAGGGGGAGAGAAGGAAAGGAATCTTTCGGGGAAGGCGTCCTTTCAACCCGTTACACGCATGGATCGCCTCCCTTCTGTGCGGTCACTCTATAGAGGCCTATTAATTTCCAATGATCTTCTGGGCAAGCAACCAGCTGCTTTTCGAAGTAGGAAAAAGAAAAAGGAGAGGGATTCACTACTAAGATCGAGTATCGATGTCCCCCCTCCCGTCTATCGAAATCCTCTTCACGAGACACGAGGCTCTCCTCCTTGCCTTCTTCCTTCTCTCTTCAACCGGCACGGAGACGTGCGTCTCGTACGTTTTTCCTTCGTCTCCATTTCATTTCACGACGAAATGAAAAGCGAGGGGAGCGCAGATGCTGCCCTTTCCTCGCGAGACATCTCCTCCACGACCGTTTACGACGCAGGTAATAACGTCAGATGCAAATCAGATGTCTATCCGCTTTTCCTATCTTCCTCTCTCTCTTCCCCCTCCACTCGATGGTCGTGGCCATTGTGCGCCTTCTCTTTCTCTTTTCTGCTTCCTCTGCGCATCTCTGACCGAAGGTTAGGACGAGCACAATATTACATACTTATAATTTGATTAATGATCAGGATGATTCTTTTCGTCACCTTGAAGAGGTGAAGACTCTGTTTTTCTTCTTCTTCAAGAAAAAAGAATAATCTTCGTTGGTAAAATTTAATCGTCCGTTCGAATCTTTCGGAATTCTCCTCAGAATCTTCCTCGACAATTTTTTGATTTCGTTCAAGATTTCCCCCGAAAATACCGAATTTGTAATGTATTCGAATAGGGAGGGGGAGGGGAGGAGAGGGAACAAGGCAACCGCAGCATTCCTCGACGAGAGCCAAGGGAACACAGGTTGGGCATTATTTTTTTTTTTTTTTTTTTTTTTTTAGGAAGGAACACGATGAATTTTCGGTGAACGAAACGGTGGTGATTTCCATTTACCTACACTCGGTGTAGAGTGATGGAGAAAAATAGCCGTCACGAATCGGTGGTACACGTGGATTTTGGAACGGACCGCGTCCCACCATTATTCCAGCCGGGCGACCATCCAACCACTGTCACAATACCTTCTTTCACTCGATCAAGAGAAACAAGATTCGGTAGATTAACCTATTGCCGAGGACTCTTTTTCTTCCATCCTCCGCAACTTCTTTCAAATGGCTTTGAAAAGCGAAATCTGTTTAAATTTAAAACAAGAAAAAAAAAATCTTAAATTTCAACACGCGTTTTTCTTAAAAAAAAAAAATTACGAATAATAAAAATTTTTTCCCTTCTTTTTTGATAAAAAAAAAAAAATCTCTTATTTGAGACACGTTTCGTTCGAATATCCAATTCCCAGTCGGTGCGCAACGATCTCGCGGGAAAATGTTTTTCGAAAAATTCGCGAAATCGATTGCACGCGGTGGGACGCTTGCCCACGCAGCGAATCAGTCTGCAAGGTATACACGTATACCATGCGATTCCATATTAATTCGTTCGTATGTTGGTTTCCAGGTGACTCGGCGTAAGAGCCACGATAAATCACGGGGCGGTCGACGTGGTTGCGTTTCGTGCGGCTCACGCGTCGCGCGTAAGTATATACGCGGTGCCATTAGCGCGATGAATTCGCGTCACGTAGGAGCCGCGTGTGGGAAAACGTGGAACAATACGCGCGCTTACGGCTATGACGAACCCTGCCTGCCATTGTTATGGTAAAGAAACGTGTCTTTCTCTCTCTCCTTTTCTTCTCTTCTTCTTGTCGCTTTAATCACCGGCAACCGCCGCAACTCACCAAAGCGATCGACGTGGAACGCGCGCAACCTTTCCTCTCCTACTCGGTTCCGTGATTTTTGAAATTATTCCGACGATACACCTGCCGCTTCTCTTTTCTTCTCTCTCTCTCTCTCTCTTTCCTCCTCTTTCCTTATTCTTCTTCCTTTTCGACACGCCGCCAACGCCGCCACTTCGATCGCTCGCCACCAATCGATTGAATTTGAATCGAATTTGCCTGGGTTTCGATTAGACGTGCGATACGTACACGGTAACGTGACGAGGTTAAGGATAATTGTTGCAATTGTTTTCTAAAAATAGTGAATTGGAGAATTTAAAAATGTGCTCTACGATTATATCTGTTTTTTTTTTTTTGGTTAGGAGTTCAGTCTACTTCGAGTTCATCGACCTAATAATATATATATATATAT
>NW_006263462.1:302907-315007 GCF_000469605.1 Apis dorsata
CCGTTCGTTCCTTTTCTATTCCAGATATTTGCATTATTCTAGCGAATAATCCCGGGTTTATTGAAATACAGACACGAATACGAAGCTGACTTCACAGTGATTCCAAGATAATGATTCATTATCGATTAGAGATTCAATGAGTGCTACTCCGTGACTTAACCATTGCTATCTTTCGATGATTAAATTAATCATCCGACGATTATTCGAACATACGAGTAAGATCTTTTTACAATTACGTAATTTCGTTAATTGACAATCTGACAGACAGTGTTTCTCTTTCAAGGATTAACCAATCGATTACCAATTATCCATCGAAAAGTCTCAGTGCAGGGAATCTTCCAGTATAACTGTACAGAATAAGAGGCTTGTACGTGGACAATGGAAATGGTAAAAGGGCCGTTTACCTCGAAACCACCGTACTTTGGAAAAGTGTGACGGTGGTCATACCTAATGACACCGTCATCGGATACGATTTCACGTATTTGCACGACGCGTCCAGCGACACGTTACGCATTTTTACCGATTAATTATTTGCTCATTTGAAATTTCTTTTCTTTCTTCGTATAACAACATTGAAGATGTTTAAGAAAATTGAAAAGAATTTTTTCAAAAGAGGAAGAATACAAGATAAAAAATTATACGTGCAAATTATAATTATTGTATTGTACAATATATATAAAAATACGTAGTGAAGATATACTGAAAAAGGAATGAATTTCGTTTGTACAGAGATGTAATTAATATCAGAAGAAGATTTTCCAGCCAGAAAATTGATCAACTGGCAATGTTTAAGCAATGAAGATAAATAAGGCGTAGAAGTGATCCGTCTTCTCGCTTCATTAGCTTGCATTCATCCATTTAGCGAAATTGACCAACTGACGTAGCTCACGACGATTATCTTGTCAGCTGCAGACTGACCCTTCGAGTTATCCACCCCCTGACCATTCGTCAGCCCGAATTTTAATTTAACCCTGCTCACCCCCTCCCTTAATTAATTTCAGTTCGCACCAACACAACCCACTTCGTGGGTGGGCGATGTTTCTTCAATTTTAATAACTCATCTCGACTTAAATTTTTCACGATTTTCAATCGTAGGGCGATACAATAATTCATTGAAAGTCGTAGAAATTTTTTAAGCACATCCTTTTTTTTTTGATGAAAAATTTTAAAGAATATAAGACTTGGGCCTTTTTTTTTACTTATATAGGAAAGAAAAGTTTGAAAGAAGAAGATGAAGTCGTCACAATGGTGCTTTGGTGTTTCCATGAATAGCCGCAAGATGTTCCAGAAGAAAGGAGGAAACGTTCAAGGAGGAAGCAGACAGATGTCGCTAAAAAAAAAGAAAAAAAAAATGGAGGACGATGGTTATTCACGGATTTATTAAATTCAAATTCAATATCGCAATCACCCCTTTACCATCAGGGAAGAACAGGAAGAAGAGGAAGAAGAAAAAGAAAAGGTACAAAAGATCAAGAAAAATAATAAAAAGACAGCCAAAAATACAAAGAATCTCTTGGCTTCCAAGCTTCAAAAGAACAATCATCTGTACTTATTCATCATCTATACATATTCCAAAATAACAATATACTGAATTATAAAATTTTTCAAGAGAAACAAGCTCAAGATTAATGCAATCCATTAAGAGAAACAGTGAAATAATTCACGTATGATTATTTACCATCATGGCAAGAAAATTCTCCAAGAATAGAGAAGTAAGAACATTTAGCAATTCAACAAAATAATGCACATTTTTTTTCATAGAAAGAAAGGAACAAGAAGAGCAGAGGAAGGAGCGGAAGGCGGAAGAAGCGTTTGAAGAGGAAGTGAAAGAGGAATTGGCGAAGCGTGTGGAGGGAAGAAAAACAAGGAAGGAAATGGGATCGCGATGGACGAGAGGACCACTTATTTTAGGCCCCTGTTTCGCAGAAGCGGAATGGAATACACGTTTCTTTGAGAGGATGGTAAGCAACACGTGTGAGGGACCACTGGGAGAAGGATGAAAAACACAAGGTGGTTGTGTGTTGTATCGGTGGCCCTCAATGTGGCGGAAGCCAAGGTGGTTGCAGCCTCCCTGTACGGGCCACTTCCGCCCACTCTATCCCCTCGTTCTTCCTCTCCCTTCTTCCATTCCCACCATAATATTTTCTTCGTCTATCGTTCCTCCATCCTTCCTTGTTCTCGCCATCGTGTTCTCGAAATACTTTCTTTCCTCTTCTTTTCCACTTCCAGCCTTCTGTAATATATTTATTCACGTTATTTTCCGAATTGCAAGCGATTATGCGAATTAAGCGAGATATACGAACATGGAAAATGACGCCTTTCCGTTCCCTTTTTTTTTTTTTTTTTTGGTTTCTTTATGGACGTATTTTTCTGCTTTATCTTTTTACCTGAAATTTCTGGATAACATTATGTAAGGAGAAAATTTAGCGTGGTTATTTATGGCCTATTTGTGCAAGCTCGAGCAGATATGTTATCTTAATTTTTACTATTTCTCTGTGTCTTGTTACAAGATATAATTTGAAATACGAGTCTTCGTTTAAATGTTGTTTAAATTTCTTCTGGAATTGTAAATTGAGAATAATAATAATATTTTTTTGAACAAATGTAGCAAATGTATATATATATATATANTCTTCCCGAGAAACATCACACGAACAAGTGACGGTGACAAGAGAGAACAGGGCCATTGAAAAGCATCAGTTTGAATGAAAGCACGAGAGAGTAAAAAGAGCATGAGCATTCATAACATCCGGTTCGTTGGAACGTTCGAAACAGTATAGCCGACCATGCAAAAATTCTCTCTCCTTTCCTGTCCTGTTCCGGCTCTCAAGGAAACGAATAAAAATCCAGTTTTAAAATACAACCCTGTTTACGTACAGAGATTATAGCGCAGCAAGCCGCGATTCTGAATTCGAATGCGGAAAAGTGTCATCAGCCTCCCTCTTGTTCTCAACTCGTACGCGTACATTATTGATCAAAAATATCATTTTCTTTTCCAATTTGCATTTATCTAATTTTTTTGGATTAAAGAACAAGGTTTCCAAATAGCATCCCATAAAATATAAAATTTCAATTTTAGAAATGCAATTTGAAAGATAGATTTGAGACTTCCTCTCTCTATTCTAGATGTCACTAGCTGTCGAAGAAATATTTCATTCGAAGAAAAAGAAATTTTTTTTAGAGATTGTATCCTTTTACAATTCTCTTTTCTACAAAATTCTACGGGATCTACAATTAGCGATTTTCAATTTTTGATCAATGATGTGCACCCACAGAAACGACCTTCTCACGTTCGTAAAAACTCCGTATCTGTTGTTTTACACTAGCTTCAGGGTCGCAACAAACATAATAAAAAAAATGCTTCCTTCCGTTCCGTCTGCGGATCCTGCATCTGGCTCTCGAAGCCGCCGATTCCATCGGCCAACTCTCATCTCTCCTCCGATATTCAACCTTTCTCCTCTTTCCTTTTCTTCGCCGATTCCTTCGTCTCCTTTCAACCACTTTCAATCTTCTCCCTCTTTCCAACTTAGGCCCAAAGTAAATTTTCGAGAGCTACCTTCTGGCGCGCGAATAACTGGCCTGCTGTCGGTGAACCCCCTTGTTTCGATTCCTTCCTTCTCCAGGGGCTATCCTTATCTAAGTGGACAGCATCCAAGGCTGCGATCCGCTCCAATCTGTGGAACGGAGTGTTTTAGGTAGGCAGAACCCGCGGGGATCGATCGTCAGATGGGTGGCCGATTCCACGCCCACGAACGGCCGGGAGGCGTTTTGGGTGGAAGATAGGAAATTTTGATATTGGTACCTTGATTTCAGATCCAGGGCGCCTGGATTTTATTCCCTACGAACCTCAAAATCTTCTCGCTTCTTTACGTTGGCATCTGGTATGTTGGTTATTATTGTTTTGGTAAATTTGAGGTTATCTTCGAGGTTATCTTGATTTCGATTAAAATAATCCTGTTTTGGAGATATTTTTAAGCAGAAATTAATATTTCTTGAGAATGTAATGAAATAAAAATTCCAATGTCATCTATATATATTAAATATTTAAAATAATATTTAAGAACACAGGATAGTTCTTAATCTATTCTATTGTTTTGGTAAATTTGAGGTTATCTTCGAGGTTATCTTGATTTCGATTAAAATAATCCTGTTTTGGAGATATTTTTAATCAGAAATTAATATTTCTTGAGAATGTAATGAAATAAAAATTCCAATTTCATCTATATATATTAAATACATCTATATATCTATATATATCTATATATCTATATATATTAATTATATTTATATATATTAAATATTTAAAATAATATTTAAAAACACAGGATAGTTCTTAACCTATTCTATTGTTTTGGTAAATTTGAGGTTATCTTCGAGGTTATCTTGATTTCGATTAAAATAATCCTGTTTTAGAAATATTTTTAATCAGAAATTAATATTTCTTGAGAATGTAATGAAATAAAAATTCCAATTTCATCTATATATATTAAATACATTTATATATCTATATATATCTATATATATCTATATATCTCTATATATATTAATTACATCTATATGAGAAAAAAAAGAAGAATAAATATAATAAAATAGATAAAAAGAAGTAATAAGATAATATTTATGATAAATATAATAAAATAGATAAGGTTATCTTGATTTCGATTAAAATAATCCTGTTTTAGAAATATTTTTAATCAGAAATTAATATTTCTTGAGAAATAAAAATTCATTTACATCTATATATATTAAATATTTAAAATAATATTTAAGAACACAGGATAGTTCTTAACCTATTCTTATTATACTTATCCTTCATTGCCCTCGATTAACATTCTCGCGGTGTTTTACAATGAACTTGAAGCTTCTTAAACAAAAAAAAAAAAAAAAAAGAGAAAAAAAAGAAGAAGAATAAAAATAAAAAAAAGAAGATATTCCAGGTAGAGAACGCGATTCAAGGGTTAAAATTTCATTCACGAAGATTCGTAGTGTATTTACTCTCACGAAGACACATGGAGGGACAGAGTGTATATACGTGTATTTACGATTCACAGAGAGCTCGATCTATCTACCATACCTTGGACGTAACATCTATAGAGACGAGTGTGTGTGTGTGTGAGAGAGGCTTCTCTCTACGTGGGACAGACGGAATAAAGAGGCACTACGTGCCGGATTAGTTCCTCCCGGATTTAATCTCCAGTGTTTGAGCAGGAACTCGAACAATTAATAATAAGACCTTCACCGAATACTCCGTCCTTTCAATTCAAGGGACAGGATGTCGTCGTGGTTATCGTTGTCCTTGTCGTCGCGACGTCTTGCATCCGCGATTGGGAATCACCGTGGAAACTACCTTCCCATGTCTCAACGTTATACGTACTCTGAAAGAAAAGATTCTCAACGTCTTGATTCGAGTTTACGCTTCAAATATTTATTTTTATTAATTCTATAATACGTCGAGTTAAAGAAATGATTAAATGATTTAATTAATTAGTGATTTATTGGGAAATTAAATTTCATTTTTTGGATTTTAAAATTCTATGCTATTTTCTTTGGATCTTTTATAAAAATTATTATTCTTCCTTAAAAAATTAACTTTCACATTTAAATAATTTTCATTGAATCCAAACGATCCATTATTATCAAAATTCTACTTTTTCATTCTTAAAGAAAAAAATCAAATAAACTTTAAAAATTTTTTTTTTCAAAATTCCCATTTTAGCATTGACTTTGCAAACTTTCCAAATCGATCATTGAACGACAGTTTGTATACTTACACGATATTCGATAAGGTCCTGGCACAGCTGAGAATTAAGAGAGGTTGTATACAGGCAAAGAAGGAAAGCGGAAAAGTCGCGTTCACGGGCATCTGAATGGTTCGGTCGAGGGGTCGTATATCCAGAAGAAGAAGAAGAAGTGGGCAGGTCCCACGGGTGAGGAAGGGCCGAGGCAGAGGGCAGCGGCAGCAACAGGCAAGAAGAAGAAGCTGCAGCCGCTTTTTGGGGCCCCTTCTGCTCTCAGCTGCCGGACCTTCCCACGCTACGCGTATGCACCTACCTACCCACCACCTACCCACCTTACTACCTGACTCCTAACTCTGTGTGAGTATGTATGTACCGGCTGTACATCGAAAACTCGAATCATTTCGAACGGTCGATAAAGTTCTTTTTGCTTGGTATCGAGTTTCTTGCAATTTTCCAAGAATTTTGATGAGAGCCTAGAAGAAACATATTTTGTTTAGACATTGAGTAATTGATGATACATGCATTTATTATTTGTTTGTGGATGATGAAATCAAAAGGAATCGTTTGGAAATAACTGATTATATTAAAAGATAATGTTAAGTTTTACCTTAAAGTACAGTGAATCTGCATTATTGCATAATTGAAGAGGAGACAGTTTTAGCGAATGACGATAAAAATGAATATTGAAAAAAATTCTCCAATAGGATGTTTCTCGATGAATTGATCTTGTATAATCTTGAATGACCTTGACTTTTGATTTATGATTGTTTCCTTATAAAAACTTATTTAAAAAATCTTTTTCCCAGTTCATGAATTTTCTGATTTCACACGATACATTTTCATCGAGACAAAGAACTTTCTTGTATCGAGCATCGGACACGCATATAAATGTACATGTGAGCCGAGTTGACCTACTGCTCACCTGCTGCACCACATACACCGGCTACCTGCCAGTGGTCCACCTCATCTGTCTCCCTTTAGAAGCTGATGGCTACCAAACAGTGGAACCTGGAAAGATATAGAGCCGAAAGATTATGTCAGATTAATACGTTCTATCAAAGATAAATGAGGAAAAAGTTTTGCGATATCTTTCGTGTAATTTATCTTTTAATAGTATTAATATATTTAGTTTAATATATCGATGTTGTTTCTTGGTTATATCAATTATATTATTAATATTGAAGCCTGAATATACGTGATATTAATCTTATGGACAGTTTAATTAAAGTTAATACATCCACTTTGTAATTCTCTTTTCTTAATCGTTCGTGATACACACATAATGTTTACCTGAACTGTAAAATTAAAAATTAAAAATTGTAACAATTAAAAAAAAAATTTTTACAATAATTTAAAAACATATTTATAATTTCGAGATATTGACCTATATTTCCAAAACAATGTACGAATCATCCATTTCTTCTTCATCGTTTGAAATTTCCTTCGATCCCGTTATATACTATTCATATCCACGCCATCTTACTTAATCCTCGAAAAAATCGTCTTCACAATACCGCATCAGGATCCTTCCTTTCGGGAGTGGATGAAAAAATAAAGGATCGACGCAGGCCATGGAGGAAGTACAGAAGGTAGGTCGCGGGTGCAACGGGTGCATCACAGCCGGATCCTCGAGAAACAGGGTTCAGGTCTCCCACGCCCAAACGCTTCACGATAATGTAATTCCTTTTAACCCTGCTGAACCTCGAAAACCGTGGGACGTTTCTGGTGTCCGTGCAGCTTGAATCCGCGAACTACACACCTTTCCCTTTCCTCTTTTCTTTTCTCTTCCATCCATCTTTATTTTTTTTCTCCTTTCTCTATTTTCTGTCCTCTCTTATTTTACCCTTTTTGAACCTCTAATAGAACTTTTGCAGTTCGGTATAGACAGCTGACGCCTCGTTCCACCATTCATTTTTTCGAATCGAATTCGAACGATCGGATTGGAAAGCGAGTAAGGAATATAATATCGTACAAATTTCACAGTGAACGGTATTATTTTGTTTTCTTCTCTATATTCAACTATTCTCACTTTATTAAACATTTATTTCCCCGTAAGATATTTTGCAATTGCTCATAACAATTTTATAATTGGTTGTTCATCGAATCTGATCGGAATTTTGAAAACAAGCGAAAGTGTAACGATCTCTATCGCGAAAGCGGCGGTAATTAAAAATAGTGCTACTAGGTTATATTAATTATATTGCAATAAATTGATCGCGGCTGATATGACTTGTATATCAATTGCTTTTATCTTTTCCTTTCTTCTTTATCTATAATTTTCATTTTGTTAAAAATATCTTATAAATCTTTATTATTATTGAAAAAAAAAGAAAAGATAAAATATTTTACGAAACACTACGACTGGTAACTTGCTTAGAGGTCACTAGTGATGGTGAAATTTTGGTACGATTCAGTAATTTTATATTTTCATATGAATGTATAATGAAACTTTGTGCATTGTACCATTATAAATATTTAATCGTAAAACGAAATCTGCTTCAAAATTAAAAAAATTATCTATACCAAAATTATTTCATCATTATTGATGGTACCTAGTGACTTTAAATATTACTAGAATTATTATCACTAGATTTAACGAATTGCATTCGCATATCTAGTATGACGATATTAGGACACGCATGCTGTAATTTCACGTGGAATATTTCCACAGTGGCCAATGGTTGTACGTTTCGAATCAGCGGACTATTAAATTCCGGTAACTTCTGTTATCCACGGAACGAACGAACGAATGGACGAATTGGAGCATGAAGGAAGAGAAGTGAAGCATAGTGAACAGTGTACCAGAGGTAGATGTACCGTGGCAGAAAAGCTGTTTTAGTTCGTAATTGATTAATTTCGTGCAGTCTTAACTGGTTACAGGAAACAGCTTCGCGAACGAGAGATCCAGACTCTCTAAAATACGATGGAACGCTCATAAAATTCATTAGCCACGCTGGATTGCGCATCTGTTAGATTTTCACGATGTATTTAAAGAAAATAAAATAAAAGAATTGATTTTTTAAGAGCTGAAAGATTGGAAATAAAAAAATTGGGTCAAAAATTATTTAAAGATATAATAATTATTTAAAAGATATACTTTAAACAAAAAAAAAAAAATAAGACAAGAAATTAATCAGTGGAAATGAAAGTGGTGGCAAAGTGAATCGCTTCTAAACAACGTAGAAAGTACCAGTGCACAACCGAATCGATTTCTCGATATTCGCAACAAAGGTATTTCGCGTTCACGATTAATTAGCCACGAAGAGTTTCGCCTGAGCAAACTCCTTCTCTACAGATTTCGCCTTCCATTTTATCGATCAATCTTTATAAATCGTCCTGTAGCAGTCTCACAAAATTATTTTTCTTTTCTCAAATATTCTCTTAACGATATTTTTATTACAAAAAAATTAATATATCGTAATATCCAGATTTACAATTTTCATTAACATTTATAAACACAATAATTTTCAGATCAGTATCGTGTATCATGAACGATTCAAAAAAGTCGTTATCAATCGGTCAATGATCATAATAATATCGAAGCCATTAGAGGGTTAATATCTCTATCCTCTAAAGATATTTTTTTCCCTCGAAACAGTGACACGCAATTGCTGAACAGCTATTATCGCCTTACACAAATAATCGTGCTCGGTGTCAAACATCCGATCGGCACGAATACAATGCGGGATCGATAATCGCGGCAGAATGCGGCATGGGCTGGCCACCACAGGCACAATCTGTTCCTTTTCTGCACGATATCTGGCCTGGATGGGTCGGTTGCATCACCTGCGCAAACTGAACGATACTTACACGCTACTGTTACGAAAGTTGTCCCGCAACCGGGCGTATATACCCTTCGGACTACGTTCATCCGCGTGCTCCTCCCAGCCACTCGTGATAATGCATGCATTCGCTGCCGCGAAAGTATAAACAACTTTCGAATGGCACACGCAGCGGAGCCAGCAGCTGTGAAAGCAGAAATTTTTTAGGCTCGTGCAGTTATAAAGAGGATGCTCGCGTTCGTTCTCGCCTCTTTCGCGAACACGGGGTTAGACATCAGAGGGGTGCAATTGTTGCCATGCGAAATTGCCTCCACTCAACTCCACTGTTTACTTGTTCTTATATATTATCGGTTACCACAAGATGATAATGGAGTATACATCCAGCACGTATTGTAACACGAATTATTAAGACGCTTTGATTTTGAAATTACGCTATATTAAAAATTGTAATATATTGGAAATATTTTTGAACAGCGATTTTTATGTTACAATAGATAATATTAATCATGATAATCTTTTTCTAAAAATAAGTTTCTAAAAAATTGTATATACAATTTTATGATGTAGAAAAATAAAAAAATATTTAATTTGATTGATAATATTAGGTTTTAAAATAAATTGATGAAATTTGTGAATAATCTAATAAACGAGAATATCACGGAAATCGAATGCCTACACAACGAATTCCCAAGCTGTGGCAACCTGTTCCTCCGGTCGACAGGTATCACGCAATAAATAATTGCACGATGGGGCCAAGAGCAAGATAATTACGTATCTACTAACCGGGCAACAATTATGTTATCGTTGGATAAATAAGCTAGACGAAGTGAACGGTTAAAAACGATGATCATTACCGATGAACCGTTTCCAACGATTCTATGCCCGCAATTACGGGTATATAGAATAATTCGTATGCACGGCACGCTTAGCGGCTGCCGTTTAGTAACGCTCAAGTGTATCACTACAAGTCGTTATTTCTGGCATTATCTGCCTTCAAGCCATTCCAACGTGATATCTACGTTTCAAACTAATAATTACTCAACAAAGTAACCGGTTGTTACTTTGTATAATCTAAATTGAACGATTAATGTCTCAATATACATATTGACCGGATTATCTTGTGACAAAGTTTGAAGTAAACTGCACTTTATTCATTTATTATTAAGTTAACGAATGTGTGTATATCATACTTTTCTTTTTTAAATTTTTTTTTTTGATCAAGATATAAAGTAGATTGTTATCATGATTCTTCTAAGCAACGCAATCCTCGACGAAACACTTAGCCCAAGTCAGTGGACATAGCAGGATCGATATTTCTCGATGGAGTCCTCGAAACATCGCGTGTCTCTGGAAGAATACGTTCATCAGGTGTGCTGGAGTGCAAAGTCGGCGGAGGAAGGGGAATCTGCATACTTGGTTTCACGCGGAGACGTAATCACAATGGGCCACATACCTGTGTACCCAGTCTACGAAGAATGCACGGTGCCATGCCATTCTCCTCTTCCTTCCTTCCACCGCTGCCATCCCTCCGCCACCTTTTCTTTTCGCAATACAACAGCCAGTCCCATTAACGGCGGAGAAAACTTTGAAAACTCGAATGAAATAGACGAACCGGTTGGCGGCGGCGGTTGAGAACAAGAAAATTTCCAGTTTCTTCTTTTCTCCCTTCATTTAACTGAAATAAAAAATCAACGGACAACAAGAATTTAGGAAATAGAGAATACATATTAGAAATTGGATTCTTTATTCTTAAAATCTAATTTTAATATGCTTATTTTATTTATAGAGAATATAAATGGCATCTTGCATAATTTAGAAGTTATGACAAATTATAATTAAATTTACCTCTTTGGTAATTTACCTGTGATTCACTATCTCTTGCTATTATTAAGCAAGAAAACTTATCACTGTGACTTGTAAAATTTTATCACCAATATTATCTTTCCAATTTATCTGATCTAAAACAAATGGATAGAACATAGAAATGATATACATACAACAAACACATTTGAAAAATAATTTATTGATATTATTACCTCTACTTCCGTGTCAAGTAAACCTCCTAGACTCTTCCCCATCCTATTACATATTCTTCAGACAGCATCCATCAAGCTCCAGTCCGTTTCCACCCCATCCACCTCCCGGACACAAGAAATCATCCCAGTCACAATTAGCCTCTCGCAGAAGGTGGTTTGGCAGAGGTCTCTTCTTCTCCTTCTCTAACGAAGACGATGAACCAATGTGGATCACGAATGTCGGAGAGAGATGGGGCGAAGGGTGGATCGCAGAGACGCAGATGGTGGAAATCTCGGGGAATAATGGCGAGGGACGTGGGGAGGGGAGAAGAAGGTTTTTTCGAAGACGACGATGGGGAAAGACACGGAAGGTGGATAGCACCTGGTGGTCGTCAGGGCCGGTGGTAGTGATGGTGCCTTCTGGTGGTGCGGCCAGTGATGGTGGTGGTGTCGAACCACGATGCAACAGATGCCACGAGAGAGGAGGCCCTCTTTCTCCTCTCTGCATGTGCCATCTTTTGGGTTGGTCCAAGTCGTATGTACAGGTTTTTTTTTTTTTTTTTTT
>NW_006263462.1:315538-316076 GCF_000469605.1 Apis dorsata
AAGTTTGACACACCAGAGAAAAAAGGAAACAAAGAATTATTTGTGGTTGAAAGCAAATTGAGAATGACGATTACCTTTTCCACAGGTATCCTGAAAACTGATGCCCGTGGAAAACTTTGAATAGACTAGACGTTGGCCGGTGAATATTCTGCAAATAGATTTCGTAAATTCACTTCCGATATCCAACCGGAAGAGTACGCAGGTGTTTTGCGTGATTTTTAAATCACTCGGGCAACACCTGTAAAAAAAAAAATGAAAGAGATAGAAAAAGGAGGAAAAGATAAAAAAGAAGTAAAAGAGATTAGGAATAAGAAAGAATTGAAAAAGATTCAAAAAATTATATATAAATATAATAAAATAGATAAAAAGAAGTAATAAGATAATATTTATAAAAAAGATAATAAAATAAATAAGAAGTAATAAATAAAATAAAAAAGAAGTAAAAGAGATTAGGAATAAGAAAGAATTGAAAAAAATTCAAAAAATTATATATAAATATAATAAAATAGATAAAAAGAAGTAATAAGATAATATTTAT
>NW_006263462.1:316383-321201 GCF_000469605.1 Apis dorsata
CTAAATAAAATAAAAAAGAAGTAAAAGAGATTAGGAATAAGAAAGAATTGAAAAAGATTCAAAAAATTATATATAAATATAATAAAATAGATAAAAAGAAGTAATAAGATAATATTTATAAAAAAGATAATAAAATAAAAAAGAAGTAAAAGAGATTAAGAATAAGAAAGAATTGAAAAGAATTCAAAAAATTAAAAAAGAAGAAAATAAAATGAATATTACTTTTCAAAAATATAGATTTAAAATTCACGACTTGATTTTATTTCGCGTGCATAGAACGCTGACTTCAAGGCGTTGTCTTCGGGGAGCCTCGCCCACCAAGGTCAATGATTTCAATCCATTTAGCAATTCCAAGAGTTCGATCGAATCGCGCTTACTATACTTTGGAAGCGTTCCCGTGCTATGTACGGATATAGAAGCAGGAAAACGAAAGTGGAAAGATCATAAACTAGGACTGGCGTCTTCCTGGGGAAAGGGTTGCCAGGACGTCTTCCCCCTTTTTTACAGCATGCCGTCTGGCACCAAGAATAAGTCTCCAGAGCTTAATAAAGAAGATCCCGTAGGGTTGTTCAACCCTCCTCCTCTTCCATGACGTGAGATTTCTAAAGTTTTTTTTATCCCTATTTTTCTCCTTTTTTTTTTTTTTGCTTCTTCTAGTAATTCTATCGTCTGCCACATCCTTCCTTCCAGGGGAGTGATCGATACGCGAGAAAGGGTTGAAAGAAATTTGTCAATTGTGCGTGTTGGTTATTTGAAGAAAATTTGTATGCTATAAATAATATATATATTTATGAGTAGGTTTACAAGTGAATTCTAAGAAGCTGGCATATGATCAATAATATTGTCAATATTGATAAGATAAAAACAGATTGAAAATATCATTGCAAAACTGTAGAGATAATAATCAATATTATTGATCACATGCATATTCTCTTAATCATGACTTTTGTTTTGTAATCACATAAGAATCAAATGAAGAGAATTTATGTATAAGAGAAAAAAATTTTTAAGAGAAGCGTGTGAAGAAGGAAGAGATAGTCGGGTGGAGAAGTAAGGAGATGGAGTGTAGGTCTTCTGTTGGCCCAGAAGGTCTTGCAGGGTGGAAAGCTCGCCGACAGAAAGGAGTCAGTCGTGAAGCGGAGTAAACGAAAGGCAGTGAAAGAAACGAGTCGACCGGCTGGCAAACTACTTCGATTGCTGTCCCGATCGAAGCCAGCAATCTGTCGTTCTCCTTGCGCCCTCCTCAGATCCTCTGGGAATCTTTGTCGAATCCTTTGCCAAATCTCTCCACGACGTTCCGGCGGCCATTTCTTCGTTCTTATTCCTCCCTCCCTTTCCGCTTCCTTCGACGACTCTTATGTAACCTTTGCAAGGGAAGATTGTAGATATCGGCTGTTTTTTTGGATGGAATCCCACGATTCTTTAGAGGGAGGCGAGATGAATCGGAAGCGATAAAAATATATTTCTGAAAACGCGTAATAAAAAATTTAATTCGAATATTACAACAAAATCGCAAAATATTGTTTAACGTTATTACATCGATAAGAAAATTCATATCCTCTTTCTTCGACTCACCATAACTCTTTTCAAATTATTCACACTTCATTTTTTTCATTTATTCCTTTCGGCCATATTTCCAGATTGTGAAAAGCTAGACAAGTACCTCGAGATCGGTCGTGGTGAATCACGAATGCACGAGAGGATACGAAAGGATGCATTTGCTCCAAATGCTCGAGATTCTATGTATACGCAACGATCGAGCACTCAGATTGACGAAATTTCATGCTTCTGCACGACTCGCAGATAAGAAAGAAGATGATCGAGCGTTAGCCGAAGTCGGGGAGGTAGAGGGCGAGGAACAGCTGCAAGACACCCCAAAAGTACCGAGCATCTTTTGAATCACTGTCTGGGCTCCGTATACCTCTTGTCTTCCCCTGATCTTCTTCTTCGTCATCGTTGCTGACAGCGCAACGGTCGTTTCCAACAGTCCTGACTCGGGGCAAAAGGAGCGTTGTTTCGATTTGCGTTCAGGGATAAACTTTGGGGACGTTTTTCAAAGACTACGTTTCTTTTATTCTGTGGAAAAATTGGAAAATATATTAATCATATTTTCAGAGCGAACTTCTTAAACTTTGAATATTTTTACCTTGGAAAAGTGCCATTTTTTTTTTTCTTCTAACAATCCTGACTCAAGGCAAAAGGAGCATTGTTTCAAATCAATTTGCGTTCAGGGATATACTTTGGGAATATTTTTCAAAGACTACGTTTCTTCTATTCTGGAAAAATTGGAAAATATATTAATTATATTTTCAGAGCGAACTTCTTAAACTTTGAATATTTTTACCTTAGAAAAGTGCCATTTTTTTTTCTCTTCTAACAATCGTGACTCGGTGCAAAAGAAGCATTATTTCAAATCGATTTGCGTTCAGAGATATACTTTGGGAATGTTTTTCAAAGACTACGTTTCTTCTATTCTGTGGAAAAATTGGAAAATACATTAATCCTATTTTCAGAGCGAATTTCTTAAACGATTATTAAACGTTTGAATATTTTTACCTTGGAAAAATGCCATTTTTTTCTCTCTCTTAATCTTTCAGTTTCAAAATTTTAAAAATTTATTCATCATTCCCTTGCCTTTTTTTCTCTCTTCTAATCTCCAACAGATCTAACTTGGAACAAAAAGAGCGTTGTTTCGAATCGATTTGCGTTCAAGGAACTTTGGTGACGTTTTTCAAAGACTATGTTTCTTCTATTCTGTGGAAAAGTTGGAAAATACATTAATCATATTTTCAGAGCTTCTTAAACGATTATTAAACATCATTGAATATTTTTACCTTGGAAAAGTGCCATTTTTTTCTCTCTCCTAATCTTTCAGTTTCAAAATTGTAAAAACTTATTCATCATTCCCTTCATCCCTCGATATTTCTAATCCAAACAATCTCTATTCTCTCTTAATCCGTAAATTCTTCACGACATTCGCCACTTTCGCCTCCCCAAAAGCCAAGTCCTTTCATCAAAGCTGAAATCGTGTTTATTTCGTCCTCGAATCGCATCGACACCTGCCCATCCATACCTGGACTCTCTACTAGCTCGTTTCCGTTGACCTAGTCCTATTCTCCATCATCGAGAAACGACCGTTGCGATTTCATCGGATCGTTTGCGTAGAAGGAAGACGATATGCACGATAGGGGGAAGAAGATTCATACGGGGAAGCGCATGAAAAGATTCTCCATTGAAGACTGTTAGGGATGTTTATACGCGCGAACAATGGAAAAGACACAAAAGATTGGCATTCATCTTGGGATCAACGACGACGTGCCCCTTCGACTTTTGTAATTAATCGCTTGATCAGAGGATCAGAGCGAGTTTGTTTGCGCCATTATCGATGGTCGTTTGCCAAGGATACGCGTTAAAAGAAACGCGAAACTGTTATGTTCTCGTATCATTACGACGCCCAGTTTATTACCAAATAATAGCCTTTCACTTTACCAATGAAAGTTAATTATGCGGCGTACTTCTCGTTCAATACTCGATCTTGTTACGTTCATTTTCATATGATCTTCATCTAACTATATTGGATCGTATGTTCTTATAAAGAATATTTAATTTTTAACGGCGAGATAATTATATTTCCTTTAACTCTTGACTCCTGTTCTTGGAATAATTTTAGGTTATTAATTATTAATCCATATTCATAACAATATAATTTTTATCTAATTTTCCTTTTATATACATGCTGATGTACAATATTGTACAGATTGATAATGAAATTGTATAGATTTTCAAATATAATCGAAGATTAATTTAAGAAACTAGATCTATTTTTCTTCTTTTTTTTTTTTTTTTTCGAATAACCATCAATTCAACAATTCGTTCTTGATTCTTTACAATTTTATCACGTAATATAAAGAGGTTATATTAATTATCACATAATGTAAAGAGGTTATATTATCACATAATGTAAAGAGGTTATATTAATTATCACATAATATAAAGAGGTTATAGTAATTATTTTTTTGCGGCATCGTATATGATTTCGCAAAATTAAAAAATTGTATCTGCAATTAATTATTTTCTGACAGATTAATATTTGCGATTTTTCTACTCGCAAATAAAAAGTATCATTGATCGTTCAAATTATCGCCTCTTCATTATGCGAAACTTGGAAAAAAAGAAATTGGCTCAAGTAACCTGAATATTTGAATTGTGGCCGGTAATCAATCAGCTTCCGGTCATCTGCATCCATCGGCTATATCATAAGCTTCAATAATGATTCAGTAATGAAACTCGGAATGATTACTTCAAAGAAGCATTATCGGCAAATAATTCATCAGTTCGTTTAATGAACAGTTACTCGTGATAAACAGAGTGTTTTACCTTGCCACACCATTTGCTCAAAAATTCTCGCGCTACCGTGAAACAGCTGCGACACTGTATTTAGCAACACTTAACAATTTATCGACAAATGAGCGTAACCTGTGTCGAATTTTAAAATACGCGTTAATACCGTGAGAAATATTCTTGAATTTTATAATCGATAACTCTTTCTCCTTCTTTACGTATATTTTTATATTTTTCTACTTTCACATATCATTTTATCGATCATTATACTATTCAACGTTTCCAAAAATTGATCGATTCGATTCTTTCTTTTATTATCTAAAATTTCCTTCTCGAGATTTATCGCTTACTTTCATCGAGAACCAATTAAAATCATATCATTATAGATTTTTATTCCATCAAATTAAATCTTCAAAGATTTCAAAATAGTCAAAATTCTATAAAAAAATTTTCCAAAAAAAAAAAAAAAAAAAAAAA
>NW_006263462.1:321420-327474 GCF_000469605.1 Apis dorsata
TTTAAAACACTTCCACCTTGTAATTAATAGTTTTCACTTTAATTTATCCGTGACCGAGAGAATTTCAGTTCGAGACACTACGCTTGTTCACCTGCGATCCATCAACCTGCAATTAAGTGGAAATTGATGTATTATTAAATAGCAATTACACGGTACGATATAACAATATAATAGCGTGAAACTGGCTCCTCGAGGACCAGGGATGGATCAGTCGTTAAAAATGCCTGTCACTTCGCGACAAGTTCGGGAAAAGTAGCGAGAGCGAGATCCGATTATCGGTCATTTACGTTAAAGTACACGCTCCGTACGCGTCTCGCGTGACAGGTGACTGGACATACCTACCTTGTGATCGAATTTGACTGATGGAGGGAGACACGCTGCTGGGCATCGTTTACTTTTTTCCTGATGATCTTGTCCCCGTGTATTCTTATCGCGTTGCGATTTCTCTTTTTCGAGATGATTTACGCAGTCGTTGAATATTTTTTACGCATAATGTTACGACAAGCGTTGCACGTGACACTGAAATTAAGTTCGAGATGTAAATTAAAAATTACGATATTTTGGAGAAAATAATAGTAATTCGGATAAAGTAATCTAATTAAAGATATAGTTATATGGAAGTATGTTATAAATAACATAAGTTTAGAAATGGCGTCCGCCATTCTTTATCTGATCGTTAATCCAAGACCATAAAGACCATAAAGTCTTGATTTCCGATTTTACATAGTATTCTTCAACGCTATTTTTTCTTCTTCTTCTTCTTTCCCCCCTTTTGTTCCTTTTTTGCATCTCACTAAATGTTTTTTCACGCCGGTATCTGCAGCAATAGAAAGTTTTTTCCATCATTTCCTTTGCAGCCCGAGGAAACCCTCGTCGAAAAATCCCTTGGCAGCTGTTCACCCTCGGCACGGAAGTGATCCCGAGCTATCGGCTTCTCCGGCGCATGAAAAAACGGAAAGGGAGGCCAACGAACGCGTTCAGAAAAAATTGATTTTACCGGGGTTGGAGAAAATCCGGTCGTGGCACGCTTCCTCGTCGTCGCCTTTAAACCGATTAAGAACAGCCAGCCAAATCAATTCATTCGCAATGTCAATTTCTTCCTTTATCCCTTGACTTTCAAAAGTTACGAATAAATTCCAAAAAGGTTGAACATATTAGAGATTCTAATATTATAATTCCAATCTATAATTTCCGCCCATATCTTATCTGAAACAAAATTATTTTGAGGTTATAGTCGGTCCAAGCAAGTTAGAAGGAAGAATGGCTTAAGTCGAATATAGTCGTTATTTTATATGATCTCGACAGCAGAATGTAAAACATCGCTGATAAATTAATCTCACTCTCTACATTGGTCACGTTTTGTCGCGGCCTGCTTTCTCATCGAAGATACAACAGTGGTATCCAGTGTGATGTTACGTAGATTTCATTCAAAATATTGCACTCTCCGAGAGCAAGAAAGTAAGAACGATGATGGACAGCGACAGTGGCATGTAACTTGGCACGTGGCACCTGCCGGCACCGTTATTGGCCTCGTTAATGCGACAGTTCTCGGTATTGTAACGAATCGAGAACATTTTCCAAAACGGGTAGAACCTCGGTCTTCCGATCCAATGTTTTTTCTTGAATTCATCTCCGAATATAGAGAAATTTATGCGTAGCTGTCAGGAGGACAAGCAGATTCATACAATCAGATAATTTAATGGAAACGAGCTTAATTTTTCTTTGTTTCAACAAATTCTGAAATTTTTATAAATTTTTATAAATTTATTTCAAATTGCTAATTGTTAATTAATATAATTTAATGTATTAAATAATATTTTATAATTTGTACAGAAGATACATTAATATAATACTTGAGAAGTATATTTTATATTATTATAATATCTTGAGAGTATATAGGTATATTGATTTAGAGGGATAATTGTTGATTCTTCCAATTATCTCCGATGACAACCTGGTTTTAGTTTTGAATCAACAGTAAGCTTTAATCTCCGAGTAAATTAAGAAATCAATTTGTGAATTATTATTCTTTGTGCGAATTGTTTGATATTTTAAAATGCTATCTTTCAATGCAGATTTTTCGTATGAAAATTATATTCAAAGTATGCAAAGAAATATATAGATTGTTATATGAGCAACGAAGATTGGAAACGTTGTGCAAGAGTAATTTGTTAATAGAGAGGCGTCTATTCTTTCCTTCTTAAAAATACAACGTAGGGGAATTGCGGTTGATTAAGATTATATCCAGTGATGAAGCAATTCGCAGTTATAGATGTCTTAAAGATAGTGCTTAATGATCGCTCGTTAAAGATGTTCTATCAACGAGTCTACCTGCAGAAATGATCGAGGAAAAAACCGACTCTGTAATTTAAACAGTAATCAACTTTCTTCTCTTTCGTTTGACAGTGAACTGAACACTTTGTTGATTATATGTAAGAAAAGCTTTGCGCATTTTTAACTTTCAGACAAACGTTATTCACGCCTACGACTTATTCCAACGTTAAATATCCTTTTAATTCCTGTTATTATTTAAGAAATCTTTGCAATCTTATTATTCAGAAATTTTTTTCAAGGTAAAAATATTTTATTTCTTTTATTTTCAATCCTTTGTTGCCAGTATTATTATTAAGACATTCTTATTTAACTTATAAATATTTACGTCTGATACATGCTCAAGCAACTATTAAATAGTATCCAATTAACATTCTTGTAATTTTAAATTCTTTTTTTCAATCAACTCAATTTTAACACTTCACACATTTAATATTCCAATTCTTATTTAATAATAATTTTTATACATATGTATTACTTTCAATTAAAATTCTTGTAAATCAATGTTTCATATTTCATTTCTTTTAATTCTTAAATTTAATATATCTATTATCCTAATTATTTAATACTCTGGTATTTAAAACTTTCTTTTCCATTAATATTTATATTCAGTACATTTATATCCCAATTATCATTTGTGTAACTTAAGATTAAGTCCAAATTCTATTCTTTCAATCAATATCTTCTTAAATATCCATTAATCCTCCACAAGTTTTTTCATTTTAATCATTATTGTATATTGATCAGTTGCCAATCCTCGATTTAAAATCCAGATCGCGAAAATCCAAGAATCTAGAAAAATCGACAAATCTTATACGATGCAGCCGGCTTCTTTAGCAGGTATAGGGCATTTATTTACAGTAAGATAGATATTCACGACAAAAGCATGTTTAAATTGCTGGTGCCGTGCCAGATGTAGTGTGCATCACAGAGAGGAATCCGAGGGTGGAGATTGAAACGGAGACGAGTAAAGAGATTCACTGTACTGCTTTCAACCGTCGAGAGATTAGCAAGCCCTACACAAACCTGCGAACACCTTTTTCGCCTGATTTCGATGCAGTAAGGTGACACCTGCATATATAAAGTGAACATTTAGTGATCTTCAATAATGATCCAAATAAATCGTAATTTATAAATATTATATAAAAATTAATAATATTTTTATTTAATATATACATACTTATTTTTTTATTTATTTATTATTATTTTTTTAATTATATTCTCTTTATCATTTTTTTGAAGAAAATATTTCGTCAAATGAAAAAATTCATCAATCAAGAGAATTATAAATAATCTTTTTAATATTTTTTATCTGTAAACAGACAAATTAAATTAAATAAAAATTAATATTATATTAAATTTTGTATAATTTATCAGTATGCAATAATGCAATAAATATCAATAATGTTATACGTAATATTTTTACCTTGATATTCTAACGTTTAATATAATTTAATAATTTGGTATTCTTGGAATCTTTTATGATAGGGGAAAGAAGATTCGAGGGCGAGATTTGCGGTAGCTTGATTTCATAAGGGTAATAAAATCTTTCAGGGCAATCAAGGTAAGGGAGGCCACATTAAGGGAGGAACCTCGATCGGAAATCCGAGTTCCTCCTTACCTTCACTCTACATCTGGCATGATCGAGCTGCGACCAGGAAGACCCTCTTCTTTCCACTCTCTCTTTCTCTCACGAATTCCTGAAAGAGACAGGAAAAATAATTGGAACTCATCATAAAATATCGTCATATTTATCGTCCATTAATTTTCTTAAAAAGACTAAATTTCAATACAATCATATATTATTAATCACCAAAAATATGCATAAATAAGATTATACGTACATATATGAAAATATTAATAAATATGTAACGACATCATTATCATAATAATTTTGTGAATAATTTCTTATTAATATAATATTTTCCAATATGTTTTTACCTTTACGATTAATAAATTTTTTCATTAAATAAAAAATAATATTCCAGAGAAAAGAAAATAAGCACATAAGTTGCGAACATAGAGTTGTCTTTCATATATTAAAAAAAAAAAATGTCTTTACGCTTCAACTCCCACTCGAGACTTTCGAATCCGAGATGGGCTACGCCCCCCTCCCCCTCCCCTCAGATCATTGTACCGCTTCACAATGGAACCACGTCGTGCATGACGAGCTTAAGATCGCGACGGATTTCCTCCTCGCAAGATACAAAGGATCATCGAGGAGGAAGAGAAAACCTGGGAGGTGGTATCGAGCACGTGCGCGATCTGTAAAGATCGAAAGTCGCCGTGGGGGATGGATGGGAGAGGTGACTGGTGGCACGAGGACCTCGAGACATAATGGAAAAACTGCATCTGCATTGGAAGGAGAAGAAAAGGAGAATCGGTGGAAGGAAAACCGGTGTCAACCTTAAAGAATCTTGCTCTATAAAGAATATTTGCCATTGAACGTTCCTTATGTTGAAGTACTCGCATCTGCCATTCTGTATAAAAGATAAAAATATAATTTCAACTTGTCTTCTATAATTTTGAATAATTTAATAAATAAGAATATGCATAATTACAGTAGAATTAAAGTAAGAATTGAAGTAGATTTGTTGCAATTCTTTTGGTATTATTGAGACACTCCATTAAAAATTCTGAAAAACATATATATATATTTTACTTTTCATTCTGAAAAATAATTCAACTATAATAATATTAGATAAGAGTATATGTATATATATATATATATATAAATTTATATCTTCCTCTTAATAAGAAAATTTCAAAAGAATAGATCCTGTCAACCTACCATCTGCAAAGTTGCCACTAGGAAACTGGTGGTAGCACAGTACCACGTGCCATCGTTAAGAAAATTGATCAGGCCAAACCTCCTAGACCACCTTTCTCCCACCGTCTGCCAACCACCTTTTCCAAGTGAAAAATCAACGTGACAACTGTTCCACCGACTGTTCCTCCTCTTTTCCAGATCTGGAAGATCCATGCAGCATCTGTGAAAACTGAAAGGAAACCGCTCTCGCGGAGGAGGGAGGGTCTGAGGAAGGAAAGTAGATGGTCTGAGAATTAAGCTTAGGAGAAGGAGAAAGGAAAAGCCGGTGGAGGGGGAAGTCGGGCGCGTGGTGAAGTAGGTGGTAGGTGAAAAAAGCATAGGAAAGAAGAAACTGACTGACTGGTTGTTAGAAGATGGCCTGTTGCCTGCGAGTCGGTGGTTCTCTTGTACTCCTGGGAACCTAGCGGCAGATGTTCTTTCGGACTCGATTGGCGCGTGCCCGCTGCCACTTGGCTGCGAAGAAGACGCTACCATCTGCCCCTTCTTCGTTTTCCCCTTCGACCTCACCCTCCTTCACCTTCTTTCCTTTACTCATACGGCCTAATACCACCGTGAGTGAGAGAATACGCGGTTGCACTGATACGGTATATATGGTGTATCTGTTTTCGAACAAGATATCACCGATTCCTTCTTTTTTTTTTTTTTTTTTCCAGAGTCCTCAGATAGCAACTATTCCGCAAAATGCACTCAGATAAAAAAGACGGCACGCGTCCCTTTGGTTGTTTTGTAGAAAAACTGCGAGAGGGTGCACCAGAGTTAGGGGAAGATAAATTTTCAATGTATATATCTGTGGTGTCGTTTGTGGATAGAAAAAGAATAGAGATTTGTCCTTAACGGTATTAAGAATGTTTGAAGAATTGTTGGAGAAAATGTATAATAAGGAAAATTGAACA
>NW_006263462.1:327755-340418 GCF_000469605.1 Apis dorsata
AAGATTTGTCTTTAACGGTATTAAGAATGTTTGAAGAAATGGAGAAAATGTATAATAAAGAAAATTGAACATCATTGTATCTTGAATATCTGAAAGAACAAAATTATAAAACATTAATATAGTATATTAATTATTATAGTATATTAATTATATTAATAATATTATTATTATAGTATATTAATTATAATATAGTATATCTTTTATAATTATTGGAAAAAATGAAACAGGTGATCGAAGATTTATAAAAAAAAAAAAAAGTCTTCGATTCGAAAGCAAATTAAAACGAAAGAACGTTGCACGTCTAAGTTACGATCTTCGAGCACAAGGTGGTCGTTCGTACGATTTCAAATGGCGGTAGAAAACCGCAAGAAGAGATATCGATCGGAGTAATCGAAAACTCGTACAAATCCGACACCAAGGCATCGTTATCATCGGGTGGTTATTGTAGTTGGGCACGAGTCCCTCGAATTAAGATCGATCGATCCCGTATTATTCTCCCGTCTAATTTTACAGTCGCGGTCGCTCGCTCGAATTTACACGACGTTGTTGGACGTCTCGCGTTTCCTGCCAGCTTTTTACTCAATGAATCGCGTTATCAATGAAGAAAAACGATAGCCTGTCATCTATTCGCGGGGAAACTGGAGATCTTAAACGGCGTGATTATTATTTTTAAGATACAATTGAAACGCTCGTTCTTTTTTTTTTAAAACACGATTGTGTAAAATGACTCTAACAGCTTCGATGGATTTTAACCAATAATTATGTAGTCGCTAGTGATACCAGAGAATATTTATTAATATTTATTATTCGGATTAAAGTAAAAAAAGAAAATAAAAATCTTTTCTTCCAAGTATCTCTCGAATCCTAATTTACATTTCCCCATATTCAAGCCGGAATCGTCTATCAGGATGCCATAAGGTCTCCGTGAAAGAAAAACGCAGGATAATTGCTTTCGAATCGGCGGTGAACAGAAGGTGAAACAAATGCGCGACTCGAATGTTCCAGCCTCGTGAACCAGGTAAGGATTTCCATCCGGGGGATAGACGAAGGAAACGCGGAATAGACTCTCGTCTATCAGGGCACAGATGTCAGAGTGCAGCTCCTCTCTTTCTTTCTTTCCCCTTTTTTTTTTTTTTTTTTTTTTTTTTTTCAATCGACCAGAAAAGAAAAATCTTTTCACGGCAGAAGGAGGAAAGCCGAGACGTGATCTGGCTTAACCTGGCCCTGGTTCAATATGGCTTGCGGAACATTGGTCGCGGATCGGTGGCGGCAAGGAAACGTGGCACGTGCCCCGTACAAAGAAAAACGAAGCGTTCTAACGCAGCATCCGCAAGGTCGGTGCCATCTGTTGCTCCTCTCCGGCCTGGAAACTGAGCCCGCTGGCCCACTTCGGACGAATTCTTTTCTGGTATTTTGCCGGATAAGCTCTCGCGTGCCAGCCTCCATCGCTCTCGTGCATGTACTCGGTTTAACGTTACCACGTTTGCCGGGCATTTCAAGAATGCCGCAAGACGCAATGCGTTCCTTTTTTTTTCTGCAGTCTTTAAGATCCGGCAGCTGTTGTGTGTCCATCGATTTTGATATTTCATTGAGTTTGCGAGATGATTATCGATGAACAATAGAAATCTGCAAAAATTAATCGACATGTCAAAATATGAAGATATATATATATATATTATTGTATATTGTTAATAAAATTATATAATTGATAAACGTTAAATTGCAAAAAAATAAGATAAAGGAATCAAGATCAATTGTTTGTTTGTCTTCAAAGCAAATAATTAAAGCCATAACAATTTGTGTAAGGATGCACCTTAACTCAGTATCCGTCAAGAACCATCTGCTGTCAACTTCTGACCATTTTTATCCATCACGACTCATTGTACTCATTCTCTGTTACATAGCTGGTACATTAGCTATCATTATAAAATTCTTCTGAGAAAAGTTCAAATATTCTTTTCTGCTATATATTGATTTTATCTTTATTGAAGAAATTTTTTTTAGTTTTTTCTTTTTAACTGTTATTTTCATTTTAACAGATAATCTGTAATCAATATATTAATTAATCATCGTGTTTAATCACTAATACTTAATTTTAATTGTCGAGATTATCAAGTTTGATGATTAATTTCCAGCAGAACAATTTTCTTGAATTTCGTTTATCAAACATTGCGAAATCGTGAAAAGCTATAACACCAGCTGGTTGATCCTCCATGTCCCATCGTAAGAGACAGAATTTGAGTAATTTTTGGCAAAGGTGGCCTGACAGGTGTAATACGCAGACCTCTTACGTGTCATTAAGCATGGTGAGGTAACATCAAGGAATTTCGCCATAGTGGTATATATACCGAATACATATTTGAGTATGATATCGTGGACGATATAGAAATTCAAGCATGGTCCTCTTGTGGACACGGGTTGACAGCTGTGCCGTTCGTCCAGCATCGTTACGCAGTGTCGTTGTAAAGTAGCAAAGGACTTAAGAAACTAACTGCAGCCTCCTCGAATATTTGAGCATGATATGCTTTTATGCGATGGATAAATTTCCAGCTTCGCTATGGCAGCTGCAAAATATGCGTTCAAACTTCAAGTATGTGCACTAACATGCGATAAGAATTTGTAAAATGTTGAAATAAGATATTTATCACATAGAACTTACTTACTTAAGTAATAAATGCAATCGCTTGTTTGTAAAAATCCACACCATACTCTAAAATGATAAAAAACATATAGAACATAAAAATTGAAGAAATATGTTCAGAATAATTAGATAAAAATATTTTCCATTCTCGCTTAATTAGTCTAAATTTTAATTAAAATTTATTTAATTTTAATTTGAAAAAAAAAACATATTGCGAAATATTAAATACTTCTAATTTAAATTCGGATTTGATTGATATTCCAATTTCATATGTTGCATGTTTTAATTAATTGGCTAGTTGCATTATCGTCAAAACGAAATCACGGCTGTCGATCGAATAAATCGGAATCCGACAATCAATGCGGACTTTCCTTTCGTGCGAAATCCTGGTCAAGGATCCTTGTTCGGTATATTCCGAATTGGAACAGGTGCTCGTCAGGGATGTCGCGAGTAAAGAAGAATTTCAGGCGAACAGCCGTGATTGGTTCGTCGTGTGGGCAGCTGTTCGTAGCCTCCAATTAAGTAAGTGTTGTGTCGTAACAGGTGTCGCATGATTATCAGGTACCATGGAGGATCAGGCCAATAAATATCATTTGTAATATTGTAACTAATGTGTCGTGCGTTTTTGAATAGATAAGTGGTATAGGACAATCTTCTATTAATCCTTTTCATAAACATTCCTGTGGATAAAATTATTTGATTTCTTTTATTCAGCAATTTTTTTCAAAAATAAAATTAATTGATCTTTCAGCATGATAACAAGTATCAGATTTTATAATTAATATCGTGACTTTCATAATTAATATCAAAATTCAAAAATAAGAAAAAAAATATATTTTTCAGTTGATTTCCATTTCATTTGCAATTATAATAATATAAAATATATAATTATAATAAATAAAATTCCTTTAAAGGATCTTTGAATGCGGGTTTGATTATGTGCATTGGTCGACATGGATGCAGGATCGATCAACGAAATTTCTGTAGAAGCACCTGCAGATTTCTACTAAATTAATAACGCCAGGTCTACGGATATATGATCAGATAAGAAGATATTCGATTCGCTGAAAATTTAATTATCCAGTCAACAGAAAATCAATTTAACTTTCTATTAGACATATAATCGTTTAAAAATCAGTAGCTCGATCATTTCCTTAGTCCTTTTTAAAAAAAAATCAAAATTAATAACATAAATTTTAATCGATAAAATTTGAGGTTAGAATTTTCCAACATTTCATTGCCTGAATTGATAAATAGATTATTAAGAAAATATCTGTTAATATCTCACGTAACTAAAGGAAAAGCCCATAAAACTCAACTGGTGTAAAATTGCAAAATCAGAGACCACCTTGAGAGAGAATTAATAGCCCGAAGGAAAACTTACGTACAGTTGATGCCATGAAGGGAGATACGCATGCATGCACGATCGTACCCTTCCTGGGGATATCTGGTGCTCGTATATAGTATACCTTCTATTTAGAGAGTTGGTGCATAATACCTTCCGATCATCCCACCGATCAACCTTTGTCGGTCATTTTCCATGCAAAACATAATCATAGCACGTGCTATCAAGTCATCAAGTCACTTTTTTCCTATATTGTTATAATCCTATATAATATTTTAACAGTATTTATTACAAAAACATTCCAAAATTTCAATAATTATAATACATAAAAATTCTAGCATAATTCTGGATAGTCATTGAAATTTCTGAATATTGAAAATGAAATTGAAATAATATTCGTTACTTCAGAATAAAAAGGAGAACCATTTTCAACGGTAACTCAATTGTTGCTGGATGAATAAGAGATCAGGAAGGTTCGAGGTGAATTTAAATAGGAAAAGGAATAAAATGCAGCACGTGCAAAGATCACCGGAACACGCACGAAAATACTCGTCAGTCCCGCCGGATACCTGGATCATATTCAGTCATATAGGCTGGTGTATAACACTTACCTATCTTTACCCAGCAACCTACCAACCTCGGCTATCTAAGACGAGGTTCATCGTGGCAGCGCACGGTGGTAGTAGCACGTGCTCAAATCCGAGCAGCTGCCTGTTTGTTGCCCCGGCAGGAAGGATATTCGCTTTCGACCCCCTCCGCCACTTCCTTCCCATCTTGTTCTCCTCGCTCGAAGAGCTCTCCTTTTTCTTTTCCTTCTTGTCCCTTTTTGATTTTCACGCCAGTTCTCTACGACAAGAAAATAGAAAGGATGACGATGATACTTGTTCGTTACTCTGATTTCATTTTGATTCCACAGATAGTATATAAATCGATTTTAGTTGAAAGCAATTACGCAAAGAAAAAGTTATCAGATGTTTTCATTGAATATAATTTAATTATAATATAATATTGTAATGTTCTTTTATTTGAAAGATATATATATTATTTTTTTATATTATTTTATACTTGAGTTCAATGTAATCTTTTATTAAAATCATTATGATATTGATTTCAATATAATTGATAATTTCTGCTAAAATTAATCAATGAATATGTTAAATGTTTAAACATCTTATATTAAATCAAATTTAAATTCAAAAAATTTAATTGAATAGAATTGTAACAATACTTTCTCGAAATTGTGTAAAATGAAGATTCATAATTCCCGCGAAAATTACATATATATAATATATATAATATACATGCAAGTGTTTAGTATAATATATCGCATTCCATGAGGTAAATTAGATTACGATAAAAATAAATTGTGTGTAATTATTTTCATTGCATGAAATTTCTATTTATATATATATATAAAATATTTTAGCAAAAAATATAAAATTTTTTTAACAAAACACGAACACAATTTAAATTTTAAAAATCACAATATATAAATAATATATATAACATAACCTCAAGAGCTTTTAATTACGTATCATGTGAAATATATTTAAAATAATTATAAAATTATTTTCAGATAAAATAATTCTATTTTGGAATGAGTTAATTATTTTATTCTGAATTCATTTAATAATCAGTACAATTTTGTTGTATATTAATAAATTCAATTCTTATTATATAATATAATATAATATATAATAAGAGTCAACTCATTAGAAAATAATGAATTAGCTAAATAAAAGAACGTATAAAATTATATTCTGAAAATTTTTTCTTTCAATTATTTTTACTTTTATTATTATTATCTTTATTTTCCGATGATTATTAAATATTTTTTATATTTAATTAAAATACTTATAGTAATACTAACTTTTCATTTATGAATTTGAAATATTAATTAATATATTATATAATATTTTAATAAATAAAATTGTTTAATTATGATTGAGATATTTTTACATTTTTTAAATTTTGTTAAATATTGTTAAATTAGAAGAAAATAAATAGAAATCTGATAAGAAAAGTTTTATTTCAAACTTTCATTTAAAGATAATTTACGTTAATGCAATATTCTTTCTTGGCAGTATAATGAACTGTCAAGAACTTTCATAACAAACCTTATTAATGTCATCACGCAATCCAATTATACTTGTTGCAATTATTCAATCTATCTGAACTCCTTATGATTGCTTGTATCACAGCAAATACAATTCAAATTAAACTTTTCATTTAAACGTTCTATCCCTGATACAAAGAAAGATTTAAAAACAAATCCAAATAGAATCTCTTGAAATGCGTAACGACATTTTTTAAAATAATCCGCCATGTTTGAACTATAAATCAAAGTAAAATGGCGTACGTGCGTGTATGTAGTGTAAGAAAAGCATTTAATTGACATGGTTTCGATTGAATTTCATAAGAAACAAATGAAAAAAAAGTGACACGCAATAATACCACCAGTGAACATCAAGCATTACCAGCTATACATTGGTCGGTGTCTGTACCTGCTCGACTCTCTCGAAAAACCGCGAGGAAAAGCAAAAGAGGGCAGAGTGGCGGAGGTGCAGCAGCTGGCTTCACCGCAACATCTGGCGGCATTCGATACTTATTCGATAGTGCCACGCGCCACTTCCACGTCTCCGCCTCTCTTTTCTTTCTTTCTTCGCTCGCTTCCTCTTCCTATTTTCGCGCTTTTCCGGCCACGACCCGTCTGTCACACGACATCGAATATCATTCTGTCGAATTTTGTCGGTATTCTCTTTACTCGTTTCCGGCTTGATCGTGCGATTCGAACAATGCTCCATTGCTTATTATTCAAAACGTAATATTCTCTTGAGAGCTTATCTTCGTTCAATTATTTTACAAACTCTATTAAATTTAAATCTTTAGAATTTTATTAAAGATAACTATATTATCGATAATTCTATATCATCGATATTACTAATGCGATATTACTAATTCGATATTATTGACATTATTAGATTAATGAAACAATAGTAATATTAAAAACAATTGCATTATTATTAATAATATTTGTTAAAGTAAATAATTATTGATTATTAATGATTATTAGTTATTAAAAAAGTTAGTCTTCATGAATTTGTGTAATGTCACAACTATGTATATTCTATTGATACGATAAATTTATCGAATGAATAGATCGATATAACGATTGAAATAATCGATATGAATAACAGTGATGCCAACATTGCATAACCAACAAAAAGGCAAGTTTTCAGAAAGACAATTAACGAGTAATGAGTTTGGAGAACTTTGGAGAATTCATGGGACGGATTCTACTGTGAATTGTTAATTTCCGTAACGAAGTATAAGGTTAACTGGACGCTCTCGAAACAACCGGTGCTTACACGCCCAGGAAGCAGGAAGGAGAAGAAGGATGCAACGATAAAATCATTCGAGTCGTTGCCCGAAAACAGGCAGTCGAAAGCATCATGAGACTTCGTGAGGTGAATTGTGCACATGTAACCAAGCAAAGGGAAAGTCATTAAACCACATCATTAAATTGATCTTTATCTTTTTGATTCGCGGAATTGATCTTACGAATTCGTATCTTTCTTTCATCTCACCGTTGATAATAAATTTGATTGCTTTATTTCCTCGTTCTTTTCAATTATACTATATTTTCGACTTATTTAGTATTTTAAATGCTTATTTATATATGAAAAGATCCATACGCCATCATATGTAAATATTAAATATCTTATCTTGAAGACGCCACTTTTCGTCAACTATACATTTCATTTCATCTCAAATTTTATTATATAGTTTTATGTTTTTGTCGTGAAAGTTATTAAATATAATAGTACTGAAAAAAATGAGATCAATTAATTAATTATTTCATATGACATTTTGAAATATTCTGTAGATATAAACAATAACTGAACTTCTATTTCTTTTTGATAATTTCAGTTATTATTAAAATTATTAAACACATATGAAATTCAAATTTGCAAACGATGAATTTTTTTATAAAAGAGCATGATAATAAGCATTATGACATCAAAGAAAACAACCAATGGAAATTTAAGATTGATTCAATCTTTTCTTTTACCATTTTGAATGAAAGATAAGAAATATTGCATCAAGTTTACATCATGTCTTTTTCATCTGCGTCTCCAAACTAAATCCCACAATTGTTTCGAACAATAGATCCTACACAATTTGCGTTTACGCTTTTTTCTCTATTCTTCTAAACATTTATTCCTTCTCATTTTGTTATTTTTTATATTTTTATTATCTTCTTATCAATTCTGACCCGATAAATTTTTTTTTCAGAGATGCAATCGTCGCATCGTTTCTAAATCACACAAATCAAATGAAAACTTGGCAGAACATCGTGTTCGATTCTTATTCTTATAAAACGCAATACAGGGTGCGCACATTCCCATGACAGGAAGACTGAAATTAGGTTTCCTGCCGAGTGCACGAACCGAAAGATAATTCCTTTCCAAGCTGTATAAAGTCGTACGAACAAGGAATTATTTTTTTTTCTTATCACACTATTCATTCCTGTTCTTTTCCGGAATAAGTTTTACGGATATTAAAGGATAGGGAAAGTTTTCTTTTGAATCAAGAGCGACCCATTTCCATTTTATCTTCTTTGTATTTTTTAATCCAGGCCAGATCTACGATTGGAAACTTTTGCATTAAAAAGTTTATTCATTATAATCAGGATTATCAGTTTTTCTCGAGTTCTATTTTAATCTAGAGAGAAATTTCATTGAAGAAATCAAATCCTCTATAATTGAAATGAAATTTCTGCAGCATTCATTGAAGGAAAAGGAACGAGAATTTCCGTCAATCTTTTAAAAAGTCTATTATCTTTTGCACGAGAGTTTAGTAAGTAAAAATTAATTAAAATCTTAAAAAATTTATAATTTTCAGATTAAAATCTATTGTTTATTCATTGTTATTTTTTTATAAAGTATTATAAAAACATTTTGCATTCATCATCATATCTTAAATCATATCTTAATATAATAATTCCAACCAAGGGTTAAGACAATATCGAAACTGAATGAACTTTAATAGCGACTACTATGAAAGTTCAACTTCTCATTTATATCGTCCGGATGTACGGTTGAAGCCACCTTCGTGGCATTCCCCTTCGTTCTATATTCATATCCGTAGTAAAGTAACCAGTTAATGTTAATAAGTCGCCATCAAGATGGAAAATTAAGAAGAATCTAAATGTCGATTGATTTCAATTATAATTTCATTTTTATAAATTGATTTTCCTTCTTGGATAAAAATTGTATCAAAAGAATATAAATGAAAAACCAAAAATGTAATCTTTATGTTAATACATTTTTTTGTTTCTTCTATTTTTTCATTTTTATAATTTGACTTATATTTTTCATTTTTTTAATTAATAAAAACTAATTTTGAAAAATTGTTATTTCAATGTATCTAAAATAAAATTAGTATAAAAAAAATTGTAAAAGAAAACTCAGAAGAATTATAAAATCATTTAATGATATAAAGTAATTTCATAAAAAGATTATCTCGTCAAGGAAATGGAATTTCTATCTCAAGATTATCTAAAGTCTTCTGAAGGTATAAAATATAATCTCCGGTCTGGTCTTTTCTAAGAATTTCCTCGCATTATCAAATAAGAATAAAATTTCAAAGAGATTACATTATAGAAAAAATTTTTTTCTCTATCATTTATAAAAATTCAATATTAGCAATTTATATTTGTGTAATTAATTAGAAACCATATCTCATCGAGTGATATCTCAAATAAAATGAAAATTTCGAATTTTTTTATATCATGCATAATAGGCGTGATAGAAGATTTAATTCTATTTTGATCAAAAGATGAAACTAATGACAGATTTGCATTCTGATCGACTTATAGACAAAATAAATATTTCGTAGCTCATGACTACTAGGTCTAAGGACGTGAAGTCGATGTCGGTGGCGGCGACGCACCGAGCGTGCTTCCTGCCGCTTGACCGGAAGTCGCGAGTCAGAGGCTCGGCTCTACGTAGGCGTTACGCTTCCTTACGCGTATCTACACCGTCTCGCTACCCAGTTTCTCCTCTGCCTCGTTGCTGCTCTCCGTGGAAGACCCTTCGGCGCTCCTCGAGGAACCTTCTTTCAAGGTCATCCTATCCGGGCCAACTTTTCTTCCTCTCTTTCGTAATCTTTCTCTCTTTCGTTCTTTTATCTTTTCTCTAATTTTAATTAAAAAAAACAAATTGGTTAATTATTTTGATCTCTTATATTAAGATATGATTTGACAAAAAGAAACAATTACTTTTTTTTTTAATTGTAATCATATTTTTGTTATTTTATTGAATCCTTTGACTGATTATAAACATTAATTGAAATAAAAATAATTCTATTTTTTTTTCAGAAAACGTATACTTTTAGAAATTACAAATTATTCGACAACGTACACGAAATAATGATTTTTCTTCTACATTCTCCATTCTTCAATTTTTATTTTAATAATCTAACAAGCATCTGTACAAGCAGAACTACAAAGCATAGAAACGGAAAGCAAGAGTATTCTATCGTCCAAAGAGAATGTGAAATCAAGAGAAGGTATTATCGATTCAAATTAATTTCCTATCTTAATTCATTTTTACTAATCTATTATTTTACACCAGAGAAAGAAGAACGAAGAAATGGAAAATAATAAAGAGGAACAATGGTGAATCCCAATTACTATATCTTAGAAATCTCGAATCTCTCTAGAAAGTGAACTTCACTGGCCGTTAGGTCGAGGCAGACTTACAATGCTTATTAACTAATTCATAATAAGAGGAGCGTACACGTTGTTCCATTTCTTTCGGTGAAATCCTTCTCGTGATTACAAGCGAGTCACGCCGCTTAACGATGCCGTTAATTGACCCGCCCGCAAAGAGTGCTTCTACCTCTCTCCCTCTTTCCTCTTCCCTTCTCACTTCTTCTCCGCGAAATCCACGTGCGGTATTTATTCCATGATCGCAAACGAGCCTCGAGACTTACAACGTCATTAATTGTCTGTACGGAAAGACAACACAAGTTCACAAGCTTTCTGTCAACGTTGTGCACGTTAAACCTGTTCCATGTTACAAACGCATAACTGTATTTGAGGTTAGCTGGATAAACGCCTAAGGAAACGACGCTCGACATCGGTGCAAAAACCATTGGCTGATGATGACTCGAGAGACAATATTTTGAAACTTGATATATGGTTAATTTATTATGATGGAATATTATGAAACCATGTATTACTATATAACAGAAAAATATGTTTTGATCGATACTTGTGTACTCACTAGAGTAATATTTATTTTGATCATTTGCAAATTATATCAAGAATTTGAAATTTTTTCTTGATTAATGAAGAATATATTTAGTGGTAAGAATTATGAAAATTTCTATTTTTATAAATCCAAAAATTTTAGAACATGTTTTATTAATTAATTAATATTCATCTACGAAATATATAATCATTGATAATTTGCACTTTTTTTTATATTTATATTAAAATTGACAAAAAAAGAAAATATAATGAGACTGTTATTGATTTATTATCAAAGATCGGATTGTAATTTTTTTTTTTTTTTTTAGGAACTGTCCATTGATTAATAGGATTGAAATTCACATTGAAGTATTTATATGAAAAATAAAGAAAGATGGAAGATTTATTATAAGAGAGAAGAGAACGAATTTTTGTAATAATGCACGATAAGCAAATTTATTGGGTAGTATTATATATTTTTTCATCCTATATTCGATATGGCAGTCGTACGATGATATCGTTTGAGCCACCTATCGGTTGTATCGAACGATATGCTTTCCGCTTCTTCGACACTAATTGGCCACGTTAAAATCTCGCATCTGGCGTATCAATAATCTCACGCGATAGCAGAAACCCTATAATTACCAGGAGATTAATTATAATTGGGATACGATAATCTTCTTTTCTTTCTAGTTTTCTTCCGTTCCATTGCTCCCTTTCAGGGAGACATTGTTAATTCATGAGATAATATCGTCAATCATATTTATTTCTGTTTTTTCTTACGTTCAAAAAATTCTTTTTATAGATTCTTAACATCTTAACTAATAATTTTTTTGTTAAATTTTGAAAAAATAATCTTTACAATTAAATTTCTATCACTTCTTCCGTATCTGAAAAAATTTAGCCAAAGTGATCGTGTGTTCAATCAATGGTGTTAAATCCGATTGAGAATAAAATTTTTCTCCATTGAAATTAAAAAAAAATAAGTTTGAAGAAAAACATTTTTTTATAATATAATTCATCAATGATGATTAAGCTCCTAATTATTAAACCGGAATAAAATATCAATTGGAGATTTTATACTATCAATAACAACCATCCATATAACAGAGATATATCAAGATCTTCGTTTCACTCAAATTGTTCAATCTTCTCTCGATTTTATTATTATGATTCTCTCAATTCTCTCTTGAAACAGAAAACTTTCACGTTACGAACGTAAAAAGGAACAGTTTAATACATATGCAAATATCAGGAACCGTGTTCTAAACATAGTCAAAAACCGACATCATGGTACGACTTCCTTTCTCGAATCGGTGGATCACCACGTTGAACAAAACCTGAAGGGCGGTTAGGTGTACCGTTTCACTCCGTTAATTTCGTTCCTCCTTCGTTTTTTCTTTTTTTTTTTTTTTTTTT
>NW_006263462.1:340489-340769 GCF_000469605.1 Apis dorsata
GTTTCAATTCGTTAGTAGGCGAACCGGTGCTGGCAGAAATATGTAATTGCCGACGAAAAAGCGCGGGGAACCGTCGCATACACGGCCCACTGACTTCTGATGCGATCAACATCGGCATGGACACAATATCCAACGTTATATCGCCACCCTAATTATAATTAGTTCGCTAATAATTGCGCCTTGAATTCTAATGCAGCTGAACAGCCTGGGAGATGGGCTTTTCGCAACTGACTCGTGTCTCGACGGTTACCATACGTTGAGACCAACGCCATTTTTTTTT
>NW_006263462.1:340842-343684 GCF_000469605.1 Apis dorsata
ATTGATAATATCATTTCAGATCTCATCCATTATTCAGCCTCGTGAAAATCGCATTGCTTATACAGGATAGAAGATGTTTAGTGATTAAGCATGGACAGTTAAAGCGAAATTTGTAAATTGGATGTTTTTTTATCTAATTTATTTGAAAATCAAAGAAAAATGATTAAGAAAAAGATTTTATTTATATATGACATCAAGTGTGTTACAACTTCTTTTTGATTAATTTTTTTTTATAAATGTATCATACCGTTTCAAAAATGTCATAACATATTCAGTATAATTAAGTGAAAGGATAAGTAAATTGAATTGATACGAGTAAAAATCAGAAAGGTAATCAGGAAGGATTTATTTTTTTAAAAATATCCTGTTTCATTTTATAATTATAAATTATATCTGATTTCTAATTTTTTTTTCATCAGGATTGAGTGGAAATATAAAACGTGCCAACATCCCATCAGTCGAAATTTAATCACGCACTGACGATCGTTGTCTCTATAATTGGCTAAATTTCAGTTGGACATGGCGACGGGGGAATATTCTTGTTCCGAGATGATTCACCTGTTGATTCCAGAGGATAATATCCTGTCTGTCCATAGAAACGCATCTTTTTAAATTTTCAACTAATCCATAAATCTTTTCGATGGTATCAAAATTCAAATTTTTCAAATAATAATTTTTATAAAATCATTTAATCAATTAATTAGAATAAAAAATAATATTCTTTTATTTTTGATTTTTGAATTAATTTTTACTAATTATTCATATAATGTATTATGATATTAAAATTAATGAATTTTCAGATAATGAACTTTTAAACGAATTAATTATGATTGCCATGCAATTGACATCAAAATGTTTCGAGGAAATCACAAAGACAAATAGTGATGGAAATTAACAGAATCATATATCTATTATGATCTTGTGATTATTTAATGCTTCTTGATCGATAGATCTTTATCAGCTAAAATACATAATAAAAACATTAAACATATTGAATTTGTAACTAATGAAAACTAGCTTATCGTCCATTCAGTCAAACAAGAACGTAATGAACGATCAATTAACGTTGAAAAATGTGCGAAAGATATTGGACATTGATCGAAAAGTTATATCAAAATTAATCTTCAACGAGATCTATCGAGGAAACAAACCACTGTTGATTGCTTGAAAGACCGGAAATTCCGGGATATTCAACCAGTAACCTCCAAGAAACGAAGAAAATTATTCGCCACTGTACAGGAACACCTGTCAGTCATGGTTGCAACACGTCCCCGAGGAGATCGTGAATCGATTGCAACTCCACTGATTAATTAACCAATCAAACTGTCTAAAAAATTTAAAAGAATGTTGTCGTATTGTATGACTAATTGTATTCTTCTCGCGGAACAATCGATCACTCAATTTACGACTTTCATATTTGAATAATTGATAATAATTAATAAAATATTAAATATTGTCTATTGATCATTTAAATATGATGATTGAATACTATGGTATGATACTTGTCAAATATAATTCTTCAAAAAATTACTTGTAATTAATTAATTAAAATAATATTACAAATGATGAAATATTCTGCAAATAGCTATAATACATTTGTTTCATAATAATGAAACGAAAGAGAGATTAAATAACTTTAAGACTTTAATAGATTCTGCAAATGCTGTGACACAACAAGGTCCGTGAGAATCATACTGTGTTTGTGACGAAGGAACCGTTTTATTGTAACTCGACTTGCGGTTAACTATCATAGAAGTTATTAAAAACCGCAGTTACAGTCATACATATTAATGAACTGGTTTCTATTCGTCACGCTTTTAATTTACGAGATCTTATATTGTCTGGTACGTGCTTTCTATCCTTCGTCGTGTTTGACACAGATTTTTCACCTCGAAATGTATCGTACAACTGACAAAACTCAATTCTTTTATAATTTCTTTCCAGGTATCCCTAATGATTCGAATTCTCGATTATTCAATTTTCTCAAAAATCCCCGACAGAAAGGAGGACACATTTCAAAGATTCAAGTTTATCGTTATGGATCAAAAAGTAAATGAACTTTCATTGTCCAGATAAAACTCAGCATACGTGACAATATCAAAAATCGAAAACATCACAGGATCGATAATAAAAAATAACATAAATTCATCAACAATTTTAATTAGTCGAAATTTCTTTGACGAGGAAAAGAAGTCACAAAGAACCGTTAATTTAAAAAATCATCGAATCTCCTTGTTTATCGGCCTTGAGCGATATTGCTATCAACGTTTGACCATGGAATCTTTAACTAAGGATTAACATCGGCTCACGCTATGTTTCGAAGTGTAGTATTTGACTCGCAAGCCGGAGAGGAAGAGACCGGGGAGCGAGAGAGAGAGAGAGAGAGAAGGAAAGGACGGAGCGAAAAGACGAAAGGATGGAGCGAGAGGGAAGAAAGATGCATTGCACGCGCGGATGGAAGGTGCGGACGTACACCTGAGAGCAGGTGCATCGCAAGGTCTCGGTCCTCTCCTCTTTACTCGTCTCTCTTTCGTGCCACCATCGGACAATCGGTCGATCCGGGGGACATAAAATTGATCGAGTCCGGTTCGTCGATCCTCTCCTTCCAGTCCTTTCTTTTTCACTCGACTTTTCCCTTGGCTGATCGATTGGAAAATTAAGCGGCTGCTGCTCTTTAATCGCTTCGCGTATGATAATCAATTCGATAATTTCTTTGAATTTTTCGCAAGAAGAAGAATTAATAATTCGATCCTTTGTGCGATACGTGGAATTTCGTATTCGCCAAGTTCCATCGCGTTTGGCTCGCGTTTACTGAATTGCAATTGATTTCTTTTTTTTTTTT
>NW_006263462.1:343927-345864 GCF_000469605.1 Apis dorsata
ATTTATATATCTCAAAACAATTTTTCCAAAGATTGTAAAAATCGTTTTTAACTTTTTCATTTTAATATATTACAGGTTATATTATTATTTGTGGATATATATATATATATTATAAATGTTGGATAACAAAGGAGAGACTGCAAAGAAAACTTTCTACAGAGGTATCGTTTTTATCGTTTCTTGATAAATTTGTAGAAATTCACAGTGGGAGAGGATTCTTTTTCTTTTATAGCAAATAATGCATACATTGGTTGGACAAGTTGGAACAATTCACGATTATTTATCAAGTTGCAAAATGCATATGTTTTCGTGATCATTTTTCAATTTTCTTTTTTTGCTTGGGAAAAATATATGCGACCTTCAGAGAAACAGCAATTTGCATTAAATAAAAACCCATGCGGGCTTTTTAATTACATGTATGTATATATAGAAAGTAAGTATATGTTTATTTCCTTTTACAATATATTTTTTATTATTAATACTGTGTGCATTACAGGATTTTTTGGCTATTGAACGTGTCAGCATCGAAAACTTCTGGAAATTTAATTTGTTTCTTCGAATTGGATTCAATCGCTGAATATTTATGGCCTTGTTCTGTTACTCCAGGGGAATAATAATCTTTTAAGTGAAAATATATTAATCTTTTCATTTTCAACTCGATCAAAGAGAATCTAGGTGAATAGTCCCCTTGCTTTGTTGCATCGAAGAAATAATTTATTTCTCCAGCTGCCACGATTAGTTCCACTCGACAGTTTCTAGTTCTTGCAAAGGAACCTTTGAAAGATTGTGAATACCCTTTGTATAAAATGACCAAGTCCGTTAATATCTTATTAATTCTGTCGAAGAAGTTAAAAGATTCATGAAAAAAAGTTGTATAATAAATTTTTGTAAGTATAAAATAACTCAAAAATAATTTTTTCTTTTTTTGATAAATTTAAACTCCTCATTTTTCCACTAAATTGTCTTTTAATTAAAAAGATGTATAATATTCGATTTTTACTTTCAATTAAATTTTTTTCTTTTTCAAGCTTTCGATATCTCACAATAATTGAATCACAATTGATGAGAAGGAAATAAGAGAAAAATAAAGGAATTGAAGAATCGTATTATTAAGTCATATTATTATTCTATCAATGTATGACGATTATACAGAAGCCCTTATTTTATGGACAGCCGAGCAGATCTTGGAGAGTCGAAAATGAAAAGGGCGTGAAGAAAGAAACACAACAATAATGGTAGAGTGACCAAGTTGCTACGGCGTCAAGTCAACCGATACGTGGGCGGTGCAAAAATGGAGAATCGAAACGCTGCGTTGGCCCTCTGTCTCGAAACCAGAGAGAATGATCGACATCAAAGGCAATCACGCAGATGATGACGCGACTCCAGCCAGCAGCTGCTTGCTCGCGTCGATGATCATCGCCCTCGGGTTTCAGGCGTGCCTCTGTCGTCTCTTGTCACGACGTCTCCGATCGTGTTGGAATCTCGTTTCCAAAGAATTCCTCGGTCCTTTCGTATAACTACGTACGAATCGATGATTATAACGCGATGGCCTCCTCCTGGTTTCACTCGATACGAAATTCTGCGAGTTTCTTGAGCAACGGGTGAAATTTTGATGAGGTATTCACGAGAGTAATAAAGTTATTTGGAGATTAAATTGAATGAATATTATGAATGATTAATGAGCGAATATTTTTATTAACTTATCGTTATTTATCAAGATTCAATTTTCATAAAATTAAAATGAAAAAAAAAAGAATTAAAAATTATTATTTCAAAGCTTTAAAAATCATCATGGAAAATTTTCTTTATTAACACTTGATTAAGGAATATAATTTACGTGTCAATGAAGATGGATAATGAATAATAGCAATTATTTCGATAAATTACAGTTTCCTCTTATATATGTTATTTTTCTCAATGTACAAAAAAAAAAAAAA
>NW_006263462.1:346298-348273 GCF_000469605.1 Apis dorsata
TACAATTTTGATTCATTATCATATAATAATTCATGATTATTTTCTCTTCTTGTTTCTTTACCGACCGAATATCATAATGGAACAGTTATGTGTCTGACTTTCTCTCGACATCTTCTACTGTCAGCGTTAGGTCAGTGCTGTTCTTGATTTATTCCGATACTTTTATATCTTTTCTTTTCCTCTTCTTATTGTTATAATATTGAAATTGATGAGAATTATATATATATGTATTTTTTTTTTCTTCTAGGAATATTATACGATATCTGTAATATTTAAATGATATTTCAGGATATTCGTGTGTACCGGAGTTTGCGCTGAAAGTACAACAAGAAACAAATAGCGCTCGTTTGTACGTCGGTGACACTAGCGTTGGTTCATCCATTATTCACCGTTCATCCATTTACTTCATTTACCTCGTTCACTTCGGTGTATCGTCGCAAAAAACCAGTAACCAGACACTCGTAACACGCACGTCGCGATGCAAGGAATGTACTGTGGAAAATAAATACGACACAGGAATCTCATTTCTGAGAAAGTATTTTTTTTGCAAACTATTTCTTCCATTTCACATACGCGTGTGAAATCTTGTAGAAAATTTTCTGGTAAATATTCTTAATATTGAATATCATTTACTCAAGTAATATCGATAATTAAAATTTTGAACATGTTAATATGGAAATAATTTAAACATATTAAAATATTTCGTAAAAAGACTTTGGTAAATAAAAAAGGTCTAAAATAAAATGAAACATTAAATAATTAGTTAGTGGCCATTTGCATCGTTTATTGCTAATATAAATACCATTCTTTTACAAATTGAATCGAAGTAATGACGGTCCATAACACGCGTAAAAAATATTATCTAATCGAGCCTAATGACGGAATAATGCTATAGCATTCGACAAATTGTAATACCTTATAGGAATGGAAATAGAGAAAGAGAGAAGAGAAGGCAGAAGAAGAGAGGCAAGAGAAAAAAGTGAAAGAACGAGGATCGATGGAGAATGTAAGTTTTTATTTATTCTTTTCACCTCCATTTCTTTGAACAATCGGTTTGTCGATCGTTTAATGGAAAAAAAAAAAAAAAAAAAAAAAAAAAAAAAAAAAAAAAAAAAAAAAAGGTTCTTTTTTCCCCCCCCCTCTTTCCCAACTTTGCACAATCATTCTTCTTTTTTTTTTTTTTTTTTTCTTTAAACAATCGAAAAACCAATTTTTAAAAGAAATGGGGGGGAAAAAAAAAAAAAAAAAAAGGTTCTTTTTTCCCCCCCCCTCTTTCCCAACTTTGCACAATCATTCTTCTTTTTTTTTTTTTTTTTTTCTTTAAACAATCGAAAAACCAATTTTTAAAAGAAATGGGGGGGAAAAAAAAAAAAAAAAAAAGGTTCTTTTTTCCCCCCCCCTCTTTCCCAACTTTGCACAATCATTCTTCTTTTTTTTTTTTTTTTTTTCTTTAAACAATCGAAAAACCAATTTTTAAAAGAAATGGGGGGGAAAAAAAAAAAAAAAAAAAGGTTCTTTTTTCCCCCCCCCTCTTTCCCAACTTTGCACAATCATTCTTCTTTTTTTTTTTTTTTTTTTCTTTAAACAATCGAAAAACCAATTTTTAAAAGAAATGGGGGGGAAAAAAAAAAAAAAAAAAAAAAAAAAAAAGAAAAAAAAAAAGAAAAAAGGTTCTAATTTCTACCTTCCTCTTTTCATCAATTGTCCAATGATCCTCATTTTTTTAATTCGTTTGAAATTTCTCGCTATATTTCGATACTTTTATTATAGTATCGATTAAACGATTCTATACACAAAAATTAATAAATCATGAAATAAAAGCTAAAATCTATTTCACAATGTTGTTTAGACGCTTAATTAGACATTTTCTTTGTCTTCCGTGTTTCTTTTCGAGAAAGTGTAAAGAACTTCCTTTTTTTTTAGTAATTTAGATTAACTTCTGTTCTTTCGCATTTTTTTTTTTTTTTTTTTTTTT
>NW_006263462.1:348313-348810 GCF_000469605.1 Apis dorsata
ATTTTTTTTCCACTATTTATCCCTTTATCTTTTCGTTGAATCTTTTCATCTTGTTCCTAAGCCAGCTAACTTGAACTTGTCCTATTAAGTACCTAATAACAAGTGGCACGATTAATTTGTACAAATTGCCTAAAACGATAGCGCGCATGTTTAAAATTTCAAGGCTAAGTTTATTATTATTATTCATTTACTCGTTTATCCTTTTGCTCTCCTTAAGAAGATTCACACGAGATGTAATTGTCCCTTAATGATTTATTAAATATTGACAAGTTATTTTTTTTTAATTATGTATATATATATATATATATATATATANTAAATGTCAAATGCTCGAAATCACGTGATAAAATTTTTTCTCTTGTCAAGAACGGAAAGAATCCGATGGATGGAATCACTTCCGAGTTGTTCACAGTTTCCGGCTAAATAGATTTAAATTCACTAACGCTATAACTTTGTTTTTTCTTTTTTTTTTTTTTTTTTTTTTTTTTTTTTTTTTT
>NW_006263462.1:349071-379177 GCF_000469605.1 Apis dorsata
TTTGATTCATTAAAAAGATTTCAATTGCACTATTTGAGCGTTAGAATTCTCTCGAGTAACACATTCTCTATTACATTTAAATTAAGTCCAGAATTCTTTAGAAAAAAAAAAAAAAAAAAAGAAAAAATAATAATAATAATAACGATAAAAAGAAGCAATAAAAGAATAATTACACTCTCATTGTTTCTTATCACTGAGCACAATATATCAAGATTCTTGACGAAAATCAAAGCTATATCCAGCCTTATTAGCTTATTAAAAGACTAATAAATTGTTGATCTATCGAAGAATCCACAGTTCTTTCTACAATCTTGAAAAATATGAAAGAAACGAGGCTTAAAAGCGAGACTTAGAATCAATTGAACATTCTTCCATGAAGTCTTCCCATAAAAAATTATTTAATATCTTCATTATTGATCCATGCATTTTTTTTAAAACTCGATATGGCGTTAAAAGTAATCGGCAAAAAATCGAAAAAACCCTTTATTTTGAATCGAAAGAAATTTCAGAGAAACGCGATCCAGTCGCTTTTGAGCCAACATTTCGCTCGAGAAAATGTTCCGTTTGGCATTTCACGAATCTCCCTCGAGGATCACTCGAAGGAATTCACCCTCCGGAAGCTAGGACGATCCTCGTGATTGCTGCTGCTGCTGCTGCTGCTGCTGCTGCTGCTGAGTGTAGAATCCAAATGGTCTTGATTCCCCTGGATTCGACGAGGATGAAAACGACGCGCCGGTGCTCATCGACGAGGATGAGATCGATGGACCGGAACCGGAGGCACGTTGAACCGAAGATTTCTGATTTGACTGATTCACAGTGGCGATCGTTTGTTGCGATCTCAGAGGAACCGGAAGCGGCCGTTGAACCTTCCTGCCGTTATGGTGGCCAGGGTTGCGATATCCTTGATGGCCGGGGCCCGTTGGCCTCAATCTCGGTCGCCCCGGACCTCTTCGAATCGTTGCGCCCCCCCTACCTGGCAGGGGACCCAGCGTCCCCACCGGTCCCATGGGACCTACTGAACTGGGACCGTCCCCCTCCGTTGGACCGGAACTTCCTTGCACCGTTCCTGCAACGTTAAATCACCATCGTTGAATTTTTTTCTTTATCCTCCTTATCGATCTATATTTGTTCAAGATCATACATATATATATATATATATTTAAAAGATGTAAGTATCACTTTTCGTAGAAAACTTTTCAGATACAGAAACCTCCTTCTTTGTTTCCAGAATCAGAAGATTTTCCAGACTACTACGAATCTGAAAATTGAAAATCGTTCTCGAAAAGGAAAATGGCGCGCACTGATATTGGTCTGAGGATAACGAAACGATAACATCCTCTAGGGGGGGGGGATACGAATTTCGCGGGCACTCTTCTTCTGCAACTTTTCGCGATTATAATGGCAGATGCAGGGTACGAAGGGAGCAGCCCCCCCCATTTAACGTGGAGTGGTCTGACCAGTTAATCGGTTATTCACCGGTGCGAAGACAAACCCGAGGATCGTGGCACGGCATCTATTCGACTGATCGGAGGAGCCGGCCACGAGGACGGAGGAGGAGGAAGAAGAAGGGAGGAGGAATTTAATGAGATGGGGAGAGAGGAAAAAAGTCTGGGTGGCGGCGGGGGGGGGAAAGGGTGAGTGACAGGGTCGAAGGTCGGTAGCCGGGCAAGGATGTACGAGAGGACGTTTTCCTTTCTTTTCTCTCTATTCTTTCTTTTCTCCATTCGTATACACGACGTTCCATTCGTCGACATTCCTTGCCACGATCCTCCTTTCAGGAAGATGCTCTCCGCAGTCACCTCGGCAAAGAGAGAAAGTTGAAGTGGCCACTCGGCGACAAAGGAGGGTAGGAAAAGCTCGAGGAATTCGTTTTCTCGTCCACACACGCTTTTTTAACAAGAACGCGTAGGGGGATTTTCATGTGAAAAAGTGCACTTGGAACACTCGATGAGAATCGTTGAAGTCGTTTCTAAAGAAGGATGCAGGAAAGTAAGGGTATTTAATTAAATATATCATAATATATAATAATATATAATAATTAAATATCAAGTGCAATTAACTTTTTCCTATATCCTTTTCAGAACAAGATACTCCTTCGAATGAAGATCTAGAGAAGATCTTTTAAATGAATAACCACTCGACGATTACGAGAGATATTATCGAAGTTGATCCCTGATTGATTTAATATCCAACAGTGAAAGAAAAAAGGAGGGGTCGATTAAAATATTTTCGCATATCGAGAGTCCAGAATTCCCGTGGAAAGCACGCGTGGGTGAGATCCCAGGCGGGAGATAGAGTCCAGCGTGCGCGTACACAAAGAAGAGGGTTCCAGAGAAGTTTCGAGGTAGCTGGAAGGGCAAATGGAACGCGAGGATCCGCGGAATGCCGACCGTCCGGCTGGCAATATCCTTGCCCCGTCCTATCTCCTCGCATTATCCTGCCGTATCTCAGCCGTACAACACATAGCCGAACTCTCATTCTCTCTTCCCCTCCTTTCGTCTCTGCCACGGTGCGGCCTCTTTCGCTGTGTCCCGCCTGCAACCGGGAGAAAATTATTGCATTCTAAAACGGAAACAATGAAATAGTTTTGTCGGTACCTTTCGGCTAAACGACCGCCGTTCCCGCCCGGTGAAGATAATGAATCACCAAATTCTCGTTACCGTAATGCCGATGGATGAGATTTTAAGTGGAAGTGTGCCTCGATCACCGTGGGATTCGTAGAAGGAATTTTAGCAACTCGATGGAAAAATTTTGATTATCGAGGCTTTTGGAAATAAATTCTTCAAATATATATGTATCGAATGATAGTGGAAACAGAGGGATTCTAAGAACAAATTGATTCTGATAATTTTTGATAAAAGGAAGAGTTGGAGTACAAGTGGTTGAATTGTAATTAATTGTGGAAGTAGAAAGTTTGTAACTATGTCGTTCCAACCACTCAACTGGTTGGATTTACTTTCACGTTACATGACAAGGAAATATGATGAAAGCAATGAAGATGACACGGTGAGGTACGGTAAGGTACGGCACGAATCCACAAAATCCAACCTCCTTAGATCCTACTACTAATAGAGCTATAGCCAAAGTTATTCATATTGGAAAAATTATGCAAAGGATAATGTGTTTTAATGTGATATTTATGATTGGATATTTGTATTCTAAATAATATTAACAACTATTGGTAAGGAAAGATTGAGTAAAGATACAAAACGTTTAACGTTTTAGGTACATGATACAAAATATGTTTTTAAAGGAGCATCACGTTGGATAAAATTTTAGAAATGCAGATCAGAAGAGAGAACATCTCGCAAACGAGAGAGTGCATCTCATATTGCTTGCTTTCACATTGACCATATGCTATCTTCCTTTTATTCTATAAAATGCATCTCAAATAGAATTCTTCTTCAACTTATATATAACAATAAAAGATTGAAAACGAATTCTTAATAATATATTTACAATAAATCACAATGTATATAATTGAAAGGGATAAAATTGGTAATAAAGTTAAATTTTTCAGGTTGCCAAAATGGTGGGTAAATGGATCCATGGAAACTGTGGGGAAAAAAGAATTGCGAAATGGATAGAGAAGAAAAAGAAATGCAAAGTGATAGTGAAAATGGGAAGGTAGAGGACGGAGAGGGGTGAGCGAGTTCCAAAAACCTAAGAAGAACATCATCGATCGCAGCTGTCGCGTTCGCTCCGCACCTGCTATTGTCCGCTTGCCTTCCAGTCGACGACAAGTGAGAGAGGGAACGACCCCTTTCCTTTCCGTATATGTAGCACGAAACAGTGTACGGGCGTGCGCGCGTGCATGAAGGTGTCGTACACGTTGCCCGCGTAAACTTCGGTCCACGTGTCATTGCGTGAGGGCCACCTACTAGTTTTCATGCATCTTCCTTTCATCGGGCCTTCTCATACCTTTTTTCTTCCGCTTTTCGCGTCGTACTCTCATTTTAGTCTTTCTTTTTGTTCGTCGTTTTATTTCTCCTTCGATAACACTGTCGAATTGTTCTCCAAAATGATCATGGCAACGCGTGAAATATATCATTTTATTATCTTTGAAATTTTATATCATTTTCAATAGAATAATTTAAAAATTGGACTATTTAGCTTTTCCTTCTTTTATCATTTTTCCAATATTATACAAATTATTTTAAAGAAATCAATATATTGATAACAAAAAATAACGGTTAATTATTGTTAAAACATATTATTTTATAAATCTTTATTGATGGGAAATTTCACTTCTTCAGGATGCTTGATAATAATTATTATATATTTGATATTGTCAAGAAAAAAAAAAAAGAGAAAATATGAATAGAGAATAGAGATTTCAGACCAAAAACGTGATCACTGTCCAAATGACAAAAAAATCCAAGACACCCCCGGTCCCAAAAGATGTAGAGTACTCGAGCACATAGAAACTGTGAATGAAAGAATGAGTCACAAAGGGGGTAGATATCTCGAAGGGTAAATCGCGTACCCTTAGGAAGGGTGCCAACTGTTCGTTGCAACACTTGCGCGAACACGTAACCGCGAGGGAATTTCGATGGATTTCACGTCAGTCAAGGGATCCGCGATGCCCAGGGGCGGTTTGCACCGAGAGCAAAATCCCATGAGAAACAGACCAAGTGGTGTAATAGAGGGAGGAGGTTGTGGATCTATGAGAGAGTCAGTCGGGATTAACAATGTATCGATTCGAGGGTGCGTCACGAAAAGTCATTTTCATCTGGCCTTTCGAAAGTTTTCGCTTAATCCTCTTAGTCGTATCATCAGATATTTTAATCTAGAATCAGCATATATTTGTCAGCGATTTAAGCTGAAAAGTTTTGAATGAGAATCTCGAATATATAGATAGAGAAATTATTCAAGATCTAAATCTATAAAATTCCCTTTAAGACAATTTTAAATTATAAATAAGGATTTAAACAATAAATGTTAATTTTGTTGTTAATATTTGTCAACTGCAGTAATAGATGCATATTAATAATTTTTTTCAATCAGCATATTATTGCATATTATATATTATATTAATATTTAAAATATTCATCAATGGAGTCATTACATGGTTTGATGTATCAGTAAGAAATCTACTTATTACTCAAAATAATTCAATTTACATTTTTGTACATTTTTCTAAAAAATCTTTGACAGAATATACAATATATATACTCTAATAATACATTTTAATTTTGTAATAGATTTCGGCCTATCGTCGTTTGAATATCGAGTGGAAAGAAAACTATCGTCATTAATAAATACACTTTCTTTCTCAATATTTGGCATCGATAAATATACACATTCTTCAATGGGAAATAAATCTAATGAATACAATACTCACCATGTTGTAAAGTTTGATCATTTAAAGTAGTATTGGTTGGAGATAAAGATGCCGGTGACTGTGGACTACTTCCAAGACCTGTAGATGGTGGATGAAGTAAAAGGAGACCTCTACCTTTCCCGCCAACGGGTCCTCCTCTGCGAGAACCACGAGGTCTGCCTCTTTTGCTGGTACCACGAATTGTAGGCCTTATTCGAACACTAGATCCACTAGTGAAAGACATATGATGATCGAGACGATTGACTTTAGTTGGATCTCCAAATTGACCAGCTCGTGATTGTCGAGTATCACCAGAGGATGCTCCCACTGGACCATCGACATCAACAACCAGACCATCGTTACTCGTCTCATCCTGAATATTAAAAAATTTAAGATTCAATATTTTTCTGATCATTTTTTATTAATTTAATCTGTTTTCAAATTATATTAATACCTCTGATTTAATAGGACTGGTTGGCACACTGTAATCATCTGCATTATCGAGAATTTGTTGATGATTGTTAATCTGATATGATTGAATACCACTATTAGCTTGACTACTTTCATTAGAATTAATTTGAATAATATCCCCAATTTTATCTCCATTTGCATCAGATAGACAAGGCTTCTTTACGTCACCCTAATAAAAAATAAAAAAAAAAAATAAGTATTAAAAACAATAGAAAAAAAAAAATAAATAAATAGAATTTCATTGATAATTAACAAACTGAAAATGGAAAAAAAGTAATAGTTTTAAGAACGCTTAAGCAGACTCACCTTAACCGGAAGCGCGGTTAACTTCCTTTTCCGTTCTCTCTCCTTGTGGTATAAGTTTGACTCGAAACGGGCATCCTCCGCGTGTTGTTTTCTCTCCTCGCTCCGTTGACTATCTGAAATATATGGACACAAACTTGTATAAGGGGACGTTCGTTATTTCTTTTCTTATTATTATTCGTTATTAGAGCATTAGCATAACCTAACGAGCATAATGTAATTGCAACCATGTTCTCTTTTTTTTATTTTCTTTCTGTTGTATTCTCTTTCGTTCTGTCTTATTAAATGTATTTTTATATTCCAACGCATGTCCTGCCACAAGAATATAACTAAAATTGCGCGTCAGCGAGCAAAAATATAATGTTCTCTATTTGAAGTTTTCATTCAGTGAGATTATTTGTTGATTATTATAATAGTCTCAATCTCACAGTTGTATTTATTCATTCCATTTCTATGAATTTTGTATCTAATTATTAAAAATAAATAATAAACTAATATAACCATCATAATCATGATAGAATTTAAGTAAAAATATTTACATTTTGCTTCGATTTCCTCGTCATCTAATAAAAGGGAAACAACTTCCTTAGGCTTCAAAGTATCTGGTTTAAAATTTCCTCCGCTAATTACCATGCGTTGTATCTGCAAAAATTTAATTTTTTTTTTATTTTAAAAATAAATTTATAAAAATAATTTTATACTTACTTCGCTTTTTTCTCGAGCACGTTGTAATATTCTTTCCTCGATAGTTCCTTTGCAAATTAATCGATATACCGTAACCTGTTTCGTTTGACCTAGTCTATGAGCACGATCCATAGCTTGCTGATCTACTGTGGGATTCCAATCGCTATCATAAAAGATCACCTATGGAATAAAATTTATTTCCATTGAAATTAATTATGAAAAAACTTATAAATCTGTTTCAATAAAAAAAAAATATTATCTTTTAAAATCTACAGGATTAATGAACAAAGTTTAGATATCTATTTTGCGTGACATTTTAAATAGGGGTATTTCTCTTTCCTCGATATTCAAACGAAGGCATATGCAAATATATTCTATCAGCAAATGAATGCCTGCAGTCTATGTTCGTGCACTTTTGTATGTAATAGAATGCAGGCATATTCGGCAATGCAGGAGAACGACGACCTGACCAAAAATCTTTATCGATTCTATTATTACTTCATGATATTACTTTGCTCATGATCAAAATATACTGTATATCTCAGTAGATTGATAAAGTACATAAATTTATGTAAAGAAAATTGTGCTGTAATTAAAATTTAATAAAATTAATCAATTACCTCATCAATAAATATATTCTTACACTAATAAATATTAGTTTATTTAATTATTGTGTCAAAAAATCGTAATGATATTTTTATAAATGATATAAAAATCATATATAAGTCCATCTTTCATTTTAATAAACTTGAGAAAAAGCAAGCAAAAAAAGGATTATATGTATAATTTTTTTTGTCATGTATTATTGTCATATATAACAACAATATAACATTATAGTTAATATTGAATCAATATGACATTAAATTAAACAAGAGTTTTATTAAATTTGATGATTATAGATATAAATTGAATAACGAATTATTGTGATTAAATCATTATTCATTATGAAAAAAAAAAATCACAATTTCTCACGTATGTTTTCTTTTTCGATCAATTAAATTTTGAATTATTTATTCTGGACATCGAAAAAAGAAACAAAAGGCAAAGGCTTCGTAGCATCAGAAGATGAATACATACAAAGTACAAACCAATAAAGCATGGATAAGATTACTAACCGTGTCTGCGGCAGTGAGGTTTATTCCCAGGCCTCCAGCTCGGGTACTCAATAGAAAGACGAATATGTCCGCCCTGAAACACGAAACAGTTCATGTAGATCGAATAGTCGAATACAACACATCGTTTTGTATGTAAATTAATTCGGCACGCTGGTGGTGCACTTAGAGGACTTCCAATGCAAAATACATACGCTGAATAAATTTTATCAAAATTTCGATGATTAGATTTTGATTTGAACATGACAAGATGCATAGATATTTCAATAAAATGTATAAAAAGATAATAATAAGAAAAATGATGATGATTAGAATCATGTTATTAGAATCATGTATTCATGATAAGTAAGTTACAATTATTTATAAGATAGGAACGATTCACTAATTAATTTGTATGTTAGTTATGTGCGAGTAAACGAAGAAATGACATATTAAGAAATGTAATATGATACGTTATTAATATATATATTAATTAATATCACGAAAGAATTCGATATATTTTTAGATTGACGAATATTAAAATTTTTTATTTTTTTATTTAATTAAATATGAAATATTTAGAAATTAGTAGATTATCAGTATAAATGATCTAAAAATTTTTTATATTGCATTGTATTCAAAGAATTAATAAAAAAATATGAAATTACCTCTTTTGAAAATCTGCAACCATATCTCGTCGGTCAGAAATTTTAGAAGAACCGTCTAATCTCATAAATGTATGCTTTTTATGATACATATATTCCTGTAATAAAAACATGATATAAAATTTTATAAAAATTATTTTATCAAATTTAAATAAAAATACCTCTAATAAATCAATCATTTTAGTCATCTGAGAGTAGATAAGGACACGATGACCTTGTTCTTTAAGACGACGAAGAAGATTGTCTAAGACGGAAAGTTTTCCGGCGTCTGTCACCAATGTTTGCTTATCTATAAAAATATTATGAAAAAAAATATATACCAAACATATAAAAAATATAAAATGCATATTAAAAAATTTTACCTGGTACTATGATATTTGACCATCCATTTATGGGAGTACATGCAGAAATTCCACCATTTGGTTCCACAGAAAATGTTGATGTCGTCTGTGTCATACGAAAGTTGGAATTCTCTTGAGATGATGCAATAGAAAGAGCTCTTTCACAACCAAGCCAAAGAAGTTGTTGACCAAATTTTCCACCACATTCTTCATGTCTTCTCCATGCGCATGCTGCGGAACTATTGCTAACATACAATTTTCGGGGACTAGCTTGTACCTAGAATTAATTAATTCATTATATTGTATTATATTATTTTTTATTATATTTTCTCTATTATTTTAATTCTTATATTAATTAAAAATTAAATCATATTAAACTAAAAACCTTAGGATAAGTATCGCAAATAAAAGATGGAATGGTGGTTCGTTGACAATGTCGTATTATCGGTGATCTAGGAAGATGAGGATGTTCCGGTAACAAAGTCACTTTTGTATCTTCTTGTTCAGTTTTGTTTAAAGGCATTATTCTCTATAAAAAAAAATATCTTATTTATCTTTGTCAAATAAATATTTAAAAAAAAATCTATAACAATTTTAAACCTTTAATGTTTGATTAGCAGCTTTTTTACTGCTTCGTAAAATTCTATGAGCAACAGTTTCTGGCATTGAATGAATAACATGAGCTGTATGTGTATATACAGGTTCTCCTTCGAGAATTTTTCTTGTGAATATTAAGTCTTGTAATGAACGCATCGAAGAGTCAATTTTTCTAGATAAAAGAAACATTTGATTCATAGGAATTTCCGTTCTTTCATCAGCATTCCAATCCTCCCAATAATGCATTATCTTTATTCTTCTTTCCATTATAGTTGCAAGACATAATCTAAATAAATAATAAAATAAATATTATAAAAAATGTAATCTGCTATATATTCAATATAAAGAATTATGTACCTAAATAAAATACCAATGATAAACACTTTATTTATTTCCATTGGAGATAAGTTAATAAATCTACTAAAGGAAAAAGAATTTTGTAACTTTTCGTTGCTGTCATGAAGAGTTCGATGTATATATTCAGTAGCAAATATAAACAGTTTATTATAAAGCAAATGATCTTTAGACGGCAATGAAAGATATCTAAGTCCTTCTGTATATAATAATATAGGCATTTCATAACATTCTGTATGCATAAAAAATGGAGATTTTGCATCTCTACGCTCAAAGAGTTCTGGGTGATTGCAAACCTAAAATTAATAAAAATTAATATTAATATGAATATGATATTATCTTAAGATTAATTAAATTTTATAAATATTACATACTTTTCGAAATTGCATGACTAGATTCATAAGATTTGATGTAAAATTTTTATCATTAGATGCAGTATCACCACCACCGACCGTATAATGCAATAAATCTTCTATTCTAATTTTCTTTTTTAATGCTGTCAAAAAAAAATACATTTAATATAATAATTTTTAGTTATAAATTAATTTAAATTTAATTTTGTTATAAAAAATATAATTTTTTAATATGAAAACATCACACTGTTACCTGAATAAAGTAATTTTTGACGAGTAGTAAGAGGACAGTACACCATTACTTCAATTTTATCAGATAATTCATTCTCTACATCTTTCTTTATTCTACGCAACATAAAAGGCTTTAAAATCATATGTAGCCTTGATAAATGCTCTAAATATAAGAAAAAAATATTAAATTTAAAATATTATTCTATTATATCATACAAAATTTGTGAAATAAAAATATATTACTTTCATCAATTCCCGTTTTATTTTCAGCATGACTTTCAATATCTTTAGAAAACCATTCGTTAAATTCATCGTGAGAATCGAATAAAGTAGGCATTATAAAATGTAACAATGCCCATAATTCTGCCATACTATTTTGAATAGGTGTTCCGCTTAGTAACAATCTATTACGACAACTGAATCCAAGCAATAATTTCCATCTCATACTATAAAAAAAAACAAATATTAAATTCTGTTTATAAAATGTAAATATAAATGAATAAATACAAACCTGCTAGTGCTTTTTATAGCTTGTGCTTCGTCTAAGATCATATATTGCCATTTTATTCTATTAAAATATTTATAATCTGTAATAACTAATTGATAGCTTGTTATCACTACATGAAATGAAGCCTCTTTCGTGTGTAAATCTTTAGTATCCCAAAATTGTCTTAATATTTTTCGCTCTTGTGGATTACCCCAATATGGAACTACTTTAAACATTGGAACAAATCGTGCCATTTCTTGCTGCCAATTATGCAATGTTGAAGCTGGTGATATAATTAAAAATGGTCCCCATACAGCTATAAAAAAAATACATTTATTAAATTATATATTGTAATTATATTGTAAATATTTAAAAATATTTTTGAAATACAAAAATATTTATTAAATAACTTACAATATCTTTCGGCAACATGACATAAAAAAGCTATGGATTGTACTGTTTTACCCAAACCCATTTCATCAGCCAAAATACCGCTAATACCCTTAAAAAAATGTGAAAAATATTTATGTACACATATTATTTTACAATTTTCTTATATTATAATCTATTAATTTATTATTTAATATAAACCAACCTGATCATATAAATTAGCTAACCAATTCATTCCTTTTAGTTGGTAACCTTTAAGATTTCCCTTAAAAATCGAAGGTTGTGGATGTTCTAAATTTTCGGGTGTATCGCTAAGACGTAATTCTTGAGACGCAGCTGCTGTATCAAATTGTTTTGCTCGAGCTTTTTCATTATCAAATGCTTCTGTAGCATTCTTTTTTGCTTTCTGTTTCATAGCTTCACTGTTAAATAAATAAAGTTATAACATACTTTCACAATATACAAAATATGTATAGAATAAATAAAGTGTATATAATTAATAAATTTACCTATCATAATCGTCAATTCCAACAAGTCTTGGATTTTTTTCTTCATCTAATTGATTTAAAATTCTTAATTGTTCTTCAGGAGAAGCTTTCCCTAATTTTCGAGACATAAAATGAGCATAAAGTTCAGTTTGTGTAATAAGAAAATTTAATTTCCTTTGTTGCCGTTTTGCCTAAATTTTTAAATAAAATACATTTTTATTAGAACTAAAATATATTATAAAAATATCTATTATTAATTACCTCGATAAGTTCGACATCCATTTTTCGCTGTTCTTCAGCTTCTTTTTCTAATCTTCTTCTTGTTTCACGTTCAACTCGATCATAACGTTTCCAATAAGATTGCATTTCTCTTGTGAGACGTTTAGCTCTCCATATAGTCTCTTTCATATTCTTTTGAGACTATAAAATGTAAAATGTAAACATAAAAATGAATTTAAAATTATGAATAAAATTAAATAATAATGTATCAATACTCACTTGCATAGCTTTTTGTCTCCAATATTTCATACAATGTTGTGCTACTTTTTTACAACTAATTAACATTTCTTTATGATTATTAGTTTTTGCTCTTTGTACTTTTCCTAGTTCTTTTTTAGACATCATTACCCAAATCTTTCTTCTTCTCATTGCCATTACTTCTGGACTTTTATTATTATGTTTTTTTCTACCGCGCTGACGAGGTTGATGACGCATTATTGCTTCTAATTCAGCTTCATCTAATTCCTCTTCTCTAGGGATAGTACGATCCCAATCTTCATCTGGATAATCACCTTCCTAAAATATTTATAATAATATTCTATCTTTGAAATATATCACATTAATTTTTATTTTACATACAGGATAATCTTCAGAAGATCTATGACGCGATATTTTTTCTTTTTTTATTTTCATAACTTTCTTTTCTGGTTTCTTTTCTTTTTTCTTTTTATTTCCAACTATTAATTTTTGATGTTCTAAAAATCTATCATAATTGGATAATAAACCAGCACTATAGTATTGGTATTGAATGTTCTGAAAACAAAAATTTCATATTATTATTTATTTTATTAATTTTATTGATTTTAACTTAAATTTTAGTCTCACTTCTGGTTTTTGGTAAAAACGTGCTTGATATTTTTTCCTAAGTATATGATACTTCAACATTTCTTGAAAATCTTCTTCTGTAATGGGATTATCTGTATCAGATCCTGAAGCAGAACTATCTGACGAATCACTTAATAAAATATCCTGCAACCAATGTCGTTCTTCTCCTACACTTGTCATATTATAGAGTCTCAGTTTATTTATTCTTTCCTCTGAAAAATTAACATTATAAATATTATTAGTAAATGTAAATATTATACAAATAACAAAATAGTTATTTTTAAAATATTAACAATTTACAGACCTTCTTTTCGAATCAAAACATTATCGAGATAACTATCTGATCCTTCAGAAGATTCTGATGATACAGATTTGTCATCCTCACTGTAGAAATTAATAAAGCAGTAATTTTTTATTAAATTCATATTTTATTTATAAGTCATATATTTTTTTATTATAAGTCATATTTTATTAAATATAAGAAAAATCTACCTAGTTGGTTCTTGAAACAATTCATTAATTTGCCTTAAAAAAGGCTGTACATTAAGACTACGCTCTAATCTTTGCAAATGCAAAGGAGCAGCCATTTCTGCTTCCAACCTCATTGTGTGTGCTCTATCTGTCATTACCAATTTATATAAAATTCAACAACCTACAATAATGAAATTATATTGTCAATAATAAATAATTGTAAATCCTTTATTATTATAAGAAATCTACCTTTTATATTTTTTGTAACATATTATATACATAGATCTTATATCAAAGAAAAGCTATTTAAAAAAAACTTTAAAGAAAAATTATTTATTTAATAAATCACTTAGTGAAATTTATTTAAAATATTAGTATCAGTAGACCCGTTGTCAAGGAAACAAATACTTTATCTGCAAGAGTACGAACCTAATATGACCCTGTGATTATTTGACATTTCAATAAATATATTAAATGGTTTTGGTGATACATGTTACATAGACGACAGGAAATTTTTTATATATAATTTGTACGTAGCATGTAGCAAAATAAAACATCTATCTTGTGCTTTGTATTAATAAAGCATATAGGATTTTGCTCCTTATTGCATTGCCACAATGCTAGATTGTTTATTTTCTGTTTCCTGTAACGGGTAATACATGTTAAAGGCATGTAACCGCCGTATGGAATTGTATGTAACCAATTACATTATATAAGGTGAATGACACGACGAATCGAGCTTGTGCGGTTATAATTTCGCGAAATATTCGATAGTTTTGGATCACCTTCGGTTTGGTTAGAAGTAGCCCCACTTATTTAGCACGTAAGATAGGGTCGATCGCGAGGAAATGATTCCCTTTGTTCACATCGAAATTGGGTGTATCAGACGGAGGGAAATACATAGTAGAAAGAAGCCTAGAGAACGCAGACATTTGGCGTGCCATAAAACCAGGGCAGGGATAGGGCATATTGTTGGCCACCATTTTTGTTTTCAATAGGTGGCGCCAGCTTAATCAACGTATAGAAGATCCATAGCTTTTCCAACGTTTACTGAGAACAAAATAATTTTATTATTTATATAAAGTACATATAATATACGAATATATTTTTTATTTGCATTTTAAATAGATAATATTACATCAATTATATATTATTTCAATGTTTTAATCATATTCGTTATTTAAAATTTATTTTATTATACATCATGTATTTAATATAAAATTAAGCAATAAATAAAAAATTATAATTCAATTTTAAAGTAAAAAAACTTAATTTATATTTTTTCTTACAGTACTTGTATTATATTAAAAGAAATAAATATGTTAATTTATTTCAAATTATGAAACTCAGTTTAAAAGTAATATTGTTTAAATATTATTAGCTTTCAAATGATTATTTGAATATCCCGCTCTATATGACTGCGCATATTATATCGCATGTGAATTATATTTGCACGTATTTATGACTAGCAGTTAATATAATAAAAATTATTAACAATTGTACTTATATTATGATAGTAAGTAACAATTTAAGACAATGAATAATTATAAACTTTATTATTTTAAACGTAGTAAATACGTAACTTATTCATAGAGAAAAATTTTGCTAGAGAGGGGATATTAATCTATACGATAATACATGAAGAAATATTAGTTTATATTATATGTAATAATATTATATGTAATAATATTATGTTATTAGTAAATAATAATTTCATATTATTATATAAGATTTATACAATTTATTTTAAATTATAATAAATTTCTAATTCTAGGCGTCTGGTATCGAGACATAAACAGCTAGCGACTTTGTTTTTCGTTGTGTGAACCCCGTTTTGTTTCCGTTATTGCAACGAGCCATCTTACTTCAGACGCCGATCATTACTTCTTCTAGTAATTTCAGTCGTGTCGTGTCGTGAGAGCATAAGCTTTTAGTGAACAAAGCAACATTTTTTACGTATATTCAGGTAAGTTTGTAAACATTTTTTTTTCTGTGATATTATACATGCATTAAAAAAGTAATTTGTTTGCAAATACTTTGTTTTTCGGATGGAATAATCACGAATCATAAATACCTTCATATCATATCATATCATGATGCTTTAATGATAATTCATAGATAATAAAAGAAAAAAATTCTAATTGTAATTTTTAATCGTGATTCAAATTATTCATTGTATATTTTTGTATTATATTAATGACGTGGCAAATGCTTTCCAAATGCTACGTCGTATGAATGATTGCTCGCAAGATTTTTTCATGATTAATATAATAGATTTTCAATTTTATATATATGATACATATATACATGTAATTATTTCTTAGATATTATCTTGTTCTATGATTAATTTATAGCTCTTCCAATTTAGCGTTATCGCTAAATTTTGCATCATACTGATAATTTTCGAGAGGTTTTCTCGATTACAGAAAAAATAATGTTTTGCTATAAATATAATTATTTTATATAAACGCATTATGTTTTTGTAAATACAGTTTTTATCTCCATATAATCGGTAAATTACGTAGCAGAAAAGGAGGACGATAAGCAATCACACGACCGCCATTTTATGAAACGAGTGTCCAATAAAAAACACGGTTTGTCGCTGGTGCTTGAAATATACTACATTTTTTTTAGATTAAGTCCCGCTTATTACATAAAAATATTAATTTCAAAGAACAAATTAAAATTTTTATAAAAAAAAAAAAAAATACATAGCTCTTAATCTTCAAAAGAAATTGCGGTAGGTAAAGGAAGAAATTTTCAACGTATGGTATAAAACGGTATACTAACATAAAGTACAATCATACTTAAAATCTTTTAATAAATGTATAAAAATATTTTCTTAATTATAAATAAATAGATGCAATAATTTTATAGTACAGAGATTTTAAAGATTAATGCTTGGATGATAAATGTGTTTATAGTATATTGAAATAAAGTTCTATATATTGCACATTGTTTTACATATTTGTAATAATTTTTAACATTAGACGAGTTCGATATTTCCAATCAAATTTTTCGTCTTACTATTTTCTCTATTTAAAATAATTAAATATAAATACCGAACGCGACTAATGTTCATATTTTCTTAATACTTGCTTAAACACTTTTTGGCTGAGTAAGCATGAAAATAAATATTTTAGTAGATAATAGTAATTTATCATTTCATCAGTGTGCAAATTAAAACACTTTTTGTTTGATTATATGTAAGCAAAGAATTGTTTGTTACCTACAAGTGCATGAGATGTGCTTAACATTATTATAAATTATATTGCTTTAAATATATTTTTATCTTTTGGCTTAAAAACAAACTATAAATAATTCAATAAGTTGTTCTAACTTTCTAAAATTTTTTGTACATTCAATATTGTTGTATTATTTTAAATATTATATTATTTTAATAGAATCGACTAGATATTATTATAGATATTAATGCTTTTATTTTTAGAATTATTTTTTGTTTTAATGTGGAATGAACATATGGCTTTGAATTATATACATATTATAAATTTTTGCATAAAATTTAGCATGTCATGTGATTATATTTATTTTTAATTTATATTAATGTAATATTTAAATATAATTTAAATTTTACTTATCAATGTATTGAATTTTTAATTATATATTAATCTAACATTTTAATATTTTAAACTTTTTATTAATCAATCATTTTAATTTATTTCATTAAGAATGTTCTGTATGATTGTTATAGAAGAATGTATGATGAAGTACTATATTCAACTATAAGGAATGTTAGGTTTGGGAAAAATATTGATATTATAATAGCATTTCTACATTGCACTTGTGATCTACTGCAGTCAGTTTAATATCCACAAATAATATTTTACTTGCAAAGCTTTCTTTGATATAGATTGCCAAAATACAGAAATATAAAATAAAGTTACAAATATCAATTTTATTGAGTTGCATTGCCATTCTCAGCCAGAATATTGGAAATTAACATAACAGTACTTATGTTGTCATGTGAATAAATGACAGGTTCTTAAAGTAGCCTGTTATGTATGGTATTTTTATATTTTCCTTTAAGAATGAGCACCCGAGTATTCGTTGGTGGATTAACATACCGGGTGAGAGAGCGCGACCTTGAGAAGTTCTTCCGGAAATATGGTAGAATCAAGGAGGTCGCTATGAAGAATGGATTTGCCTTTGTGGTAAGTCTAATGTGGTTCAATTGTTTTTTTTACAGTATGGTAGGGACAAGGGTCTATGTCGGTGGGCTTCCATACGGCACCAGGGAAAGAGACCTTGAGAGATTTTTCAGAGGCTACGGTCGATTCCGTGATGTCCTCATCAAGAACGGTTACGGTTTTGTTGTAAGTACTTGAATCAAATTTTATACACATACTTAACACTTTACTCTACTCAGTTTGGTCTTATTATTTATCAATTTTTATTAAAAATTTTTTATTTGCAAGTTGAAAAATTATGTATTACATTTAGCGCTTGAAAATGCATCCATCTTTATTTCCACTAGGTTTATGAATTATCGTCGATATGTGACATATATATACTATGTTTAAGTTAAGTATCGATATTTTACGTTCGTTATTTTATCTTTTATTTTTATAATAACTTTAAACTACGATATTTAAATAAAATTTTGATATAATAATTTTCAAGTTTTATTATATTTTATTAATTTATTGCTGACCAAAATGTGTAGAAGGTAAAGTGTTTTACTTAAAAAATAACTTGAACTCGTGAGTTGATCTGACCTACCTTGAGCCCTGAACACATTGGTACTGTGGCTGCTTAATGGAACTGTGTGCTGGTTTTCATCGATTAATCTACAAAATATTTGTAAGTTATGTATTATCAAAAGGAAATCGTGTTACTTATTTAATTGCCACTTATATTTGAGGTAAAATACCAATTATAATAAAATTGAAAACCAAATTATGAAATCAAATAACTTTTTAAAATTTTCTAAATTAAATTTATTTAAATTACTAATTGAGTTTTCTTCTTCTATAGATTGCTATTTCATTTTATTAATATGTATTGACAGAATTCGTGAATTATTATTTATATTAATGATTGCAAATGCATATATACACTGTACTCCATACTACATCAATGAGATGAATGCATCGAATAACATGAATTTTATACAATATTGCATGTAAAAAATGAAACTAATAAATTTTTCTTATATAATGATTTATGATAAATATATTTTGTTTGCAGGAATTTGACGACTATAGGGATGCAGATGATGCAGTCTACGAACTCAATGGGAAGGAGCTTCTAGGAGAAAGGTAATAGATATTAAAATATTATGTGTTCATACATATAAATATATATTAGAAGTATGAAGAATGGTGTAGGTAGCATGATTTTTTGCATGATTAGTTTTTTTTTTTTTTTTACTATGAATTTTAATCTTTATTTATTCACATTTATATAAATATTAGAATTTGTAATTTTCAATTACACAATCTGTAAAGTAATGTGATTATTGAAAATTACAAGAGTTCATTATTTTTTATATTAAATTTTTTAAAATATTGACAACTTTTTTACTATTTATTTACTATAGTTGTATTTTAAACATACATTAAAAGTGTAACATTAATATATTTCATTATAATTTTGATTTAGTTTACACATATGTTATTAATTTTAAATATTCTTTAAAAAATTTTAAAATGAAAACATACAGCTTTGTTAATGTTGCACATAATGAGTAGGATTATACATGAGAAGCAATAGCATTGAAAAAAATTTTTTTTTATATATATATATTTTTTTTATTTTACTAATCTTTCATACATTATTGAGTAAAGTGCTTTCGTTCTAGACATTTCCCAGTTATTTGCATTTGGACTTAAAGGTATTGTAGAGTTCTATTGGTTATAAGAAACCAATAATTAAATATCTTTGTTTACATATAATTTAAAAAATTAATATTATTTTTGGGAATAAGTCAATTATAAATTAATTTAAAATTGTAAATAATATTTTTAAGGTTTTATTTTTCCTTGTTTATATTAAAATCTATATTTAAAATATTTAATATTTTTAAAGTATATTAGATTTTATTTTGTATTGATATAATAATCTGCTGTTGCTTCTGTATAATTTAAAATGCAACATATTTACGATTTCTTTTCTTTGGTTATTGACTTTAAGTTTAACAACGGCGTCTGTCCTCCAAATTATTGATTGGGTTTGTTCTGGAATAAAAGTGCATCTTACTTAAATAGCCGATATGACTTGCCGCCATTTTGAACTACTTCCATCAATTCCCCGATATATATATGTATTTAAAAAGATTATTGATAAACTTTATGCCTCAGAATTTTAAGTAATGTATATTGCTTCTTTGAAAAATTATTTAACAAATCAAATGAAAAAAAACAAGATGTTTGTAATCATTAATGCGTTTTCATAATTCTCTGGTGATCGTAATCAATTTCGTTGAGTGATTCCTAGAAATAATGAAAACTGAAGCAAAAGGAATAAAAATGGAAAATTACAAACATGAATGATCCCAGTTAATTATGAGAAAGCTTCAAGAAATTTTATACAATATATAATTTACATTGATGAATAAGTTGCGCATTATAAGTGGACAGCAACTAGAAAAATTAGAGAGGGAATGAAGAGACAAATACGATGATGAGGGGACAGCGCCTGGCTGGACTTTGTAGATAAAGAACGAGGCGGATGATATTTGAACGGATTTCGAGAGGAGGCTGAGGAATGGAAAAGAAAATGGAAAGAAGGATGGAAGGAAGGAAGCAGCTTTAGAGTAAGAATTAGTCGAGGACTTAGGCGGGGTTTTGTTGGGTGTGTTTCAGAGTGGCGGTGGAGATAGCACGGGGTGTTTCAGGGAGGCGAGGCGACCGTGGCTACGGACGCTCACGCTCCTGGAGAGACAAGTAAGCATATCCAATGTGTCTTGTTACAGAATTACTGTAGAGAGGGCCCGGGGGACACCTAGGGGTAGTGACCAGTGGCGCTATGGTGACTCCCGTGGTGGTTATGGGGACTCGAGGCGATCTGCGTAAGACACGCTATCCTTTTTTTTATTTTATCAGAGCGATCATTATCCCCTCCTCCCCTGCAGGCAATCAACTTGAGATATGCAAAATCTTAAATAAATTTTTTCGATTTAAATTTTTTAAATATTTTAATATAAAAAAAAAATATTTATTCAAACCAATTGTATGTAATAAAAGATGATTTTGCATATCGCCCGTACAGGGAAGAACGTAACCTTGGATATGATAAGCTCTAGAATAGAAAGAGTATGAAAGAAAGAGTGAAAGAGAATGAAAGGGAATGAGTACATGTTATAAAGCTTGCCAATTTGCATACGATGAAAGTTCGTCTAGGCACTGACGAATTCTAATTAGTTTGAATTGGTTGTCTTGGATTTGACTGCTCTCCCGAGTACGTCGAATTAATGAAAGTTTTAAAAAAAAAAAATCTCGCTAGTCGAGAAATCTAACATATTTAGTATATATAATGCCTAGTGAATACCCTCCCAGACATTATGTTTATTACTGGTAGTTGAGAGAGGTGGATCGATGTAATTGGCGACTAATAGATGTGTGGTATTGTGTTTGTTACAGCCGAGACGATATGCGGCACGACAGGTACGCTATTGCTGCATTTTGAGTAGATTTGATTCGATTGGAACAGGTGATTGATTGTGTGCCTGAGCAATGAGTGCAGATCTGTAGTTATTTGCTGAAAGTTTAATCAACGATCCGTTATTTCTGTTCACATGACATCCCTTTTTGCAGAGATAGTGTGAACAGAAACACGAGGACTGCATCTAGCTACAAGCAATCATTGCCCAGGTACATACATCCAATGTTACGCTCTAACGATACATCTTATAATTTATTCAACTTCTAAATAATTGCAATATTGAATATTATAAATCAAGTTTTGCGTTTCCATTCTTAGAATTTCGCTATTGTTACGTATAAAGTCAGGTCCAAGACAAACCTGCTTCTTTTAAAATAATACAAAGTGGTTAATTCTTGTGCTTTTCCTTTTTTAGATATGGACCACCAACACGCACCGAATACCGGCTCACCGTGGAAAATCTATCGAGTCGTGTCAGCTGGCAGGTAAGCAATATCTGTACCCTTGCTTCACATTTACTACACATCCGATAGCTTTTTCGTGAGTTTGATTGCTACTCGAGGTTTCCAGAATGATGACGATATGCGAATATTTCATCCAAAATGCGCGCGGGGACCCAATATATTCTCGCTGGCGTTTAATCGTTCCGGATTTCATATATTCCCCGAGTTGAACCAAACTTACACGCGGTGGCATTTTTAGCACTAATGTTTTTATTCGATTTTTCTTTCGCCATTTTTAAGTTCGTTTACGGATATCTGAAACTCAAATCCGAGTTTGCAAAAAAAAAAAAAAAAAAAAAAAGATGTACATTTTGATCAAGTAAGTCTATGGCATAATTTTGAAGTAAAATTTTTTATCCTAATAACTTCCTCAATGCTCAACAATGCGCCAAAGAAACGAGCAGAATGAATGGAAAAGGAAAGAACCAGACGAAAAGTACAGAAACAGAGATATAGAAAATGTTCCTTGAAGTTAAAAAGAACAGGCATGTGATCTTTAAATATTGAAACAAATCTAATAATAAATAATAAATGCTATGAAAATTGAATCGTGCTGTTGGAAAGAAGAGGTGTGTACGATTAGAAGACGTCGAGCAAATAAACAGTGGAGAAGAAGATTCAGAGACATGAGATAGACCAACCGAGAAGGGCAATCTTGGGAAAACGATGGGAAATGCGAACTATGTGGGAAATACCAGGACGCACTCCATCTTTGATCTTATAAAAGTGGTGTATATACGTATACATCTATGTACACAAATCTCTAAATGTCCATGCTAATGAATTAAAAAAGAGACAGAAATAGAGCTCCTTTGTGTGCATGTGGACCAAGTCTTACTTGATCAATATACATTGCATAATACATATATATATAAATATATATATCGTCTAATCGTACTTTTCGGATGATTGGTTATCTTTTGATGAAAAAAGTATACATATATATGAATTTCTCTCGCTCAATTCTTCGACGTTCCTTTTTCAATTTATTATTTCATTTACGTTCGGCCAACAGTTGAGAAAAACAATAAAATTGATGTTCTTTCCGAAGAGCCATGTCCTCTTCACCGAGGAGGGGTGACCGGTAGGGCCAATAGACTGATGATGTGCGATGATAAAGATGACGATGCACGCGATGGGCCCGCCTTAAGGTCAAGTGGCACCAGGTTGGTTTCTGAGGTGTCCCGGGTGAGAGAGATAACCGCGTGGCACTGGGTACACCTACCACCTACCACCTTCTACTACTTGCGCAGTGATACGTGGTGAAACCCAGTGACGAGATAGGTTCTTACGTATCTGCGATCTTCTCATCGTGATCGCTGGGAGAGAAAAACGTCGTCTGCCTTCTACGATCATCAATGACTCTGACCTGTATCTTTGCCTGGATGTGTACAACAGCAATCACCACTATTTTACTCTCTCTCTCTCTCTCTCTCTCTCTCAATATCTTTCCATATCATTATCACTATCATTGTTACCAAACATTTTTTCTATTATATCCTTTATAAAACATACCAGTATCATCTTCACTCTTTCTGATCCTTCTGTATCACATATACTCTTGACATTTTATTACTCAACTTTATTATTGACCCTTTATATTACCTTTCATAATGACTGCCCTACTATTACTATACTATTACTATTACTACTACTACTACTACTTACTACTACTGCTACAACTACTACTATCACATTTATTACTACACCACGACTGTTACTGCTACTGGTACGCCACCAACCTAGCCATCTAGTAAGTCAGGCAGCGGCCACCCATGAGGGCATACACGGGCCGAAACCCGAACCATCCGCGACTACGCCACACAGATCCGTTCGACCCAACCAAGCGCCGTTGTGTCTGGCCTTTCTCTCTGTCCGTAAGCAAGGTGGTGCCTGGGCCCAAGGTAAATGCGTCACCTTAACCGAGTGTACTCTTTAGATATATACATTATATCTATATATATATCTTATATATACATACACTTTTGTAACTTGTTCTCTTATTTATTGATATCATTTTAAGATATATATTATATATCTGTTAACTGTGCACCATAGTTCAGGTGTTTTATATGTATATATATATTCTATCTATATTAATATAGATCTCAATTGAAAACATTCAACAAGTTTGGAGCCGTGCACACGCAATATAAACCACTACCGGAAACAGAGGACCAGTTTTACAATTTATTTATATGATATATCATGTATATCATATATCAAGTGTGCTCGAAATTAGGCATCCGTTAGTTTAATAACAACATATATATAGTTGGTTTATTTTTTCGTACTTTGTGCATATTCGTTGGTTATTATTAATCACATTTTTAAATAATTAGACGTTTACGTTTTTTACGAAACGTTTATATATTTTATATCTTTTTCGAATGAGAATAGAATATCAACTTTTCTTTATGCAAGGCAATTTCTTTCTTTTTGTTAGAATCCATTTTCTTCTCTTTTTTGGGTTTGTGTACAAGATATACAAAAAAAATATTTCAGTCATCAAGCGTATTTGCAGATTATCCATTTAAAAACGGAACAGTTGTGATGTATTGACGTGATTCCTAGCACTGTTTTACAATACACGCCGGATACGATTACATAGGAATTTCGAATACATCGAATATGAATTTTTTCTGAAAAAGTGGCGTGTTATGGATGATAACCAAGAGACATCAAGATGAAAAACAAGAGTTACCTGCATGCACGCATCTATCAAGAGAGAGTCCATAAAGCCGTACCTGGTTCCCACAAATACTACAATCAGAATCAAGAAAACATAGTGGATGCCAAATATAGATTTTTTTTCATCATTATGGATGATGAGTTACGAAGAATAGATCAGAACCACCTCATAAAATCATAGAAAATGTAATAAGAAAAGGATATTACATCAAGAGGAATACAAATTTTCCAGAAGGAAGATCTCCAGAAGGAATGAATGATAGCAAAAAAATATTCTACGTTGGTTTTCTAAGGAAAATAGGTGGAAATTCAGCATGGGCTCAATTTTGGATATTTTGAATTTCATTTATCAATTATGATAGCAAACAAAATATATTCCTTATCCTGTATATATTAATTACATTTATTTTTGTCAGCTTTGAAATACAAGTCATAATCTGAAAAATATTTTAAAAGCTACGGAAAATTTTTTTCAGCATTTTCAAGACCAATTCATCTTCCATTAACTATTTGATTTCACAAGCAACTGTCTTTCTCTCTGCCTTATGCAGTTCCATCTTTTCAACGGTCCATATAGTTTTTGATTGAATTATATAATTTAGAATTTCTTTCTGCATTAAATAAATGGTAGAGAAATTGACTTTAAAAGTTTTTTTTATATATATTCATGATTTTAATGAAGTTTTATTGTGAGCTGCTCTGCAGAAATTTTATTCATTAGTTTATTTATTTAAATAAAAAAAGTATTTTAGAAATATGTTAATTATTTAAAAAATATGTAAGACTATATTTTTCTGCAGGGTGGAGGTTTGACTATACAAATGACTATACTTGTTTTAAAGATTGAATTGCATAAAAAGAAAGGTTGCATCAATCGCAGATACTAAATTCGAGCACATGTTTTCAACATATATTTTCAACACTGAAGATTATGGGCAGACAGGAGACAATAACATGGTTTTTTCAGTAAGGATAGATTCTTATGCTATATGTTTCAGAAGAAGGAAGATTATTACATAATATATATTAGAGGAAGTATAGTGAATAAAAGTGCACAGGATACATTTTAACTTCTGCGTAATCTTTAGTATAGAAACACAAAACTTAGTTTTATTCATACCTGAATATTAATCGTACTTTGTTATAATTAATTGTAAGACACGTTTTCTTTTCATTATAATATACTAATCCGTATTTTTGTGTGATACTCAGGATTTGAAGGATTATATGAGACAGGCTGGTGAAGTGACATATGCAGATGCACATAAACAACGCAGAAACGAAGGGTAAGTTATATTGATTTAAAAAATTTTATTTGTTATATAAATATAATTTGATTAATTATATAACTTAATATTATAGAGTTGTAGAATTTGCAACATATTCTGATTTGAAGAACGCCATCGATAAATTGGATGACACAGAACTAAATGGACGTAGAATCAGACTTATCGAGGATAAGAGACGGGGACGTCGTTCAAGATCCTCAAGTTCGAGATCAAGATCACGGTCACGATCTCGATCTCGTCGCCGATCCCGCTCCCGCTCAAGGTATTATCGTCGTTCTCGATCCCGATCAAGGTACTGTCGGGGGGGCGGCAATGTCTCCATCATTTTTACTTTAATACTAATCATATTTATAGCATATTAACTTCTAATTTCAATCATTTCAAAGTTACTTTCCATATTTCATGGTTAAATTTAAAAATTTTCTTTTATGAATATTTATCATACATCCAATTCGTCATGCATGATATAAGACATCATAATAACTTAGAACAACTTGTAATTGATATAATAATTATTTAATTAGATATATTTTGTAAATAATAGTTCAAATATATTACAATTTTTTTATTGTATCAGGAGTCGCCGTAGTTCTCGCAGCCGTAGCCGTCGCAGTAGCCGTTCCAAATCAAGAGCACATACTAAATCAAAATCGAAATCGAAATCCAAATCACCTGAACGTAGCCGAACTCGATCTAAATCCAAGTGAGTATCAATCTTCTATTAATATTAACATCAATTTTAGTTATATAAATAATTTTGTATAACATTTATTTGCTATTTTTCTTGTACATTTATTTGTTATCGAATATTAATGCAAATTTTCTATATTTATAAATATTTCATTTTTATTTTTGACATTATGTTTGGATTAATTTTTTGAAAAAAATGTCATTCTATTATATTAACACGAAAAGTACATGAAATCATTTAAAAAAGTTTATATTTTTAATTGTATTTTTTTGTATTTTCTTCATTTGAACTATAATTTTCCAGATCAAGAGACCGCTCAAAGTCGAAATCTAAGTCAAAGTCCAAATCCAGATCTCGTTCTAGGTCCAAGGCTGAGAGGTCAAAGTCCAGGTCACAGTCCAAATCTAAAGCTAAGTCTCCTTCAAAGTGAGTTTAATCGATATAGTTAGCGCAAAAAAAACAATCCACAGTCATCTCTTTAATATAGCTCTTCTTCCAGAGATAGATCTAGCCGCGAAAGATCGCGAGGTGACATATCGAGATCTCGATCAGGCAGTAAACATAGCAAAAGCCGTAGCCGTTCTCGTTCACCAATGAATGGCGATAAATCTCCAGAAAGTAATAAACAAAAAGTTGTTGATTAAAGAAAATGTGGAACAAGAAAAGAAGAGACTTTTATCGTGAGAAGAAAAGAATTAAAGAGGAACTTTCCTCTTTTTGTTTCTTTTTTTCTACGACTAAATATATTTAAGAAGCCAATTTTTCATGCCTTTCTTTTTAAGAAACGTCGATTTTTTTGACATTACTACTTGTAATTAACATGTACATCGTATTATGGATAAGTGAAATTCTTTAGATCTTGTAAAATGAGGGACAGCGAAACAAAAGAAGTGAATGTAATTAACAATCGGCTTAAGTATAATTAAATAATTGTACATGATTTACTTAATGGAACCAATCTGTGTACATTAGTTATACGTAATTTTGATTGTACACTTGTCATCTGAAAAACACCATTCGCATTTAGAGAAATAGGATGTCTTCATACGTACCTTAAATGAATTCTATACATTTTTTGATGTATCATCTTATATCAAGGAATTCTCTATAATGGCTTTTTGTATATATTCCTAACAGTCACATTACAATAAGGAAATTATGTGATGTGTATTAAATTTAGTGGTAAGCGGTATCTTATCAATAAAATTTCGCGCTAAGCCTATATTTTTATTTTCTTTTTTATTAATTAATTATTTCAATTATTAATATTTTTTATTTATTTAAATATTTTGTTAGAAACAAATTTTTTTACAATTCAGATAATTAATCAGCTTTAAATATTAGATATATCATCGATTTTCAAGTTTCAATCTCTTTATAAAAATGTCAAACGAGATGCAAAAATGAAATGCCTAATCGTGTAAAAAATCATATATATGCTCATTATGATTTTGAATGCAAAAAATTATATTCGATTCAAAATTGATAAAGTCGATAAGTTTTAAAAATAATTTCTTAGATACATTCTTTTATAAATATTCCTATATGTTATATATATTGGACTGTATCCATAATTTTTTTATGACTAATATGAATAGAATTGAATTATTCATAAATTAAAAATGTAAATATATATAAAAATATATTTGACAAAAACGAATATGTTTGTTTATCATATATAAAAATTACATCGAATAAATTCTGATAAAAATTTTACAATCAAAAGATTAAACGAGAAAGACAAGCCATCTTTTTGCAGAGCAAGTATAAGAAAAGAAAGCGAATAAATGGAAAAATTAAGTAATTGGAGAATCTTCATCGTCTTTAAAATTTCTACGAAACTTGAAAAAAAGAATGATATAACAAGAATTGACTATCAGCGCCATCTCTTGAGTACCAAATATATTTTTTCAAGAAAGCAAAAATCGAAAATTAGCGATATCTTGAATATTTTTAAAGAGATAAATCTAGCATTCAAGAGATGGCGCTGATAATCAATTCTTATTCTGTTTTATTTCTGTTTTTTTCTTTTGTTCTTTTTATTTTACTTTATATTTATTTCATTTGTGTTCTAGAGATGGCGCTAATTCCCTAATTTTTATTATATTTCTATCCTTTTCTCATTATTTGTTTTTCTTGTTTGTATTTGTTCTTGGCATGTGATTACAGACGAGATACGGAATGTCAATGAACATATTTTCATCATTTCTTTTACAAAACTGCAATATGTCTTAATTTTATTCTAAGTCAAATCGATAACGTTAAAGATGAAACTAAAATGGTAAGAATATTCTAGTATTCTCGAAACATGGAACAGGAAGTGCATTAAATGTTATATCTATTCTGTATCTCGTCTGATAGAAAGCATAAACGTCAAGTGGTTAGTAAATAAGTAGATCATATTCCTGCGAACATGTATTTGTAATTGTGAATTTTAAGATATATATTTATAAGAAAGAAGTTTCATTCACACTTTTTAATGTTTTACATTTCAATTAATTTCTGCGCATTATTCATTGAATATACAAATAGTGTACATATATATAAATATTATCAAAGCAAACTCAATGTCGCTATATGTCTCATCGTCTTTTGTTTTAAATGTTGTCAATCTGTCAATGAAGTCAAAACACTTTTTTTTTTTAAATATATGACTTCCTTGCCAGTCTGGCAATCGAATAGATGGTCTTTAATATTTTGAAATAAGGATAATAAAGCCTGTGTTGTTCGAATGTCTGAACGCCGAGATTCCACGTGTCAAAAACATGATTTGCCGAAATCATTGCAAGGTACAGAGGATGCCGAGTTCGTTTGGAGTATGATAACTGAAAGATTTCCAAATGCTGCACCGCTTTTATGTGAAATGGAAGCAGTTATCGATCGAGCAGAAGATCTTCTCCAACAACTGAGAGCACCTTGTCGTGAAATTGGTAGATTTCAATCATTTTTAATAAAGTCTTTTAATTAATCTACATTTTGAAATATATAAGGTAAATTTCATTTTTTTGAAAGTAGAATTTAAGAAAAATTTCTCACAATTCTCTAGAGACATCAACCTCTTTTTGCACACAAGATTCGGAAGAATCAACTGCAATGATTTCCGCTAAGGAATCAGCTACCGAAAACGACGTAGGTATTGGAAATCAATTATAATTCAAATTTAGCAATTAAATTATATTTCTACTGTAGATTGTAGAAAGTGATACCATAAACAAAAACGTGGCAGAAACACAAGTTTCTGAAACTAGTATGTATGCAACGGAAATCAATTTGAATAAGAGTCAAGATTCAGTTATTAAAGAACAGGATACCGAAAGTCAATCGCTTGATTTGATTACGCTAAATCATTCTAATATACGGAAACATTCTAGTGATGAATCTTCTTTAGTTACTATTGAAACAAGTTTGCATAATTCTATTTAATGATAAGATTCTAATATGTATGATGTAGATAATGAATAATTGAATACTTGATCGTTATTTTTATTTAGATAACTATCAAATAATAAAAGAGGCACATAGCTTAGAAGAATGGGGTAAAATAGTAGATAATGCTCTACGAGAAGATTCTGGTATTAATAATGATTATAAAACTGTTTCTTTTATGATTTTAAGTTAATTTTTAATTCCAGACGAGGTACAATCTGTTAAAAAAACAATTAATATGTTCGAAAAACGTGTCAATTGTGAAGAAACAAAAACAGACAGTTACATAAATAGTAATTTTACTTAAAATTTCAAGTTAATTTAATAAACAAATTTATATTAGATGCAAATATTTTATAGAGCACGAGGACTCTTGCATTATTCTGCATCGTCAAGAAATAGATGCTGGTGATTCTGTTATACAAATTACTTCCGAACGAAACATGAAACCTCAAAAATTAATCGAAATTAATGATGGAATAAATGTTTCAATCAAAGTAAAAAAAAAAAAAAAAAAAAATTATCGTTTT
>NW_006263462.1:379423-380605 GCF_000469605.1 Apis dorsata
ATTATATTTATATTACAATCTAATTTATTTTACAAATTTTTTACAAATTTTTTTATTTCACTTTTAATTAAAGGGTAGTGGTGATGAAAATTCACCAATAGTTGACCTACGGACGCCGTTAAACATCTTAGAAACTTATGCAAAACGTTGCAGAACCTCGATCGAATATGAATATAACGAAAGTCCGCATCGTCTCAAATCAAGCGTTTATGTGATACGTGGAAATCTTGGTGGATTTGCTGGTAATGTCTTATGTAAATATATAATAAATTCGTTCGATATCTTAAATTTTAAACATTGTTTCATACGATTTCGTAAGTTCATTTATATTTCTCATTACGAACATTATTATTTTTCTTTTCTTTTTTTTTTTTAATTAAAAATATTGGCTAGAGAAAACTCTATCCAACATCTATATATAACGTGACACAATGAATATTAAAAATTACGTAAAAATCGATTCATTCAAAATTTTTTTCTTCCTAAATTCTCAAAATAGATAATTACTTATAATATACCTTGCGTATTAAAATTGACAGCAACATGTAGAGGTTTCTCCGAAGAATCAACCAAAAACGATCTGGCCGCGACAATTCTGCAAATGATTGCAAATAAACAAATGAAGGACGAAAAACTTGGTACGCTCGCCGATCTTACACGTGAAGAGTATGTAGTAAATAAAAATTTAATTCACAACCATTATAATCTATGGAACAATATTGTAATCATTGAACGTACTCCGTTTGGCAGATTGTTAGAGATAATTAATCTAGGCATGGACGGTCTGAGAGAAACTGCACAAAGAAAGTTATACCAACTTTGCCTTGAAAAAGACGTTTCGGTTCCAAAATATACTGTAGAAAAAGAGAAAACGTATCAGGGTTTAACTTATGTCGCCACTTGTTCCGCCCTAGGTTACACTAGCGAAGGTTCACTTTTAGAAATATAAATATAATTTTTCTTCCCTATTCAATGTATTTCTTTGCTCTATTTTATTTTCTTCTTGTGTTTTATTTAGCCTTCTTCTCTAAATAAATTTAGGTCGTGGCTTGAGAGAATGCGTGGCCAAGAAAGCAGCCGCTGATGAATTGTACCATCAATACTATGAAGATCAGAAGGCAAGACTGAAGGTAAGCTTTTTTTTTTTTTTTTTTTTTTTTTTTTTTTTTTTTTTTTTTTTTT
>NW_006263462.1:380777-381741 GCF_000469605.1 Apis dorsata
TCATAATATTATGGTATCTTAGTAACGATCCAAGGCAATTGACCGGTTTTCTTGAAAGACCAATAGTCGTAAAGTAATTTTCCAATGATTAAAAATATCAGAAATGCAAGAATAATATTTAAGATGTCCAAGGGATGGATTATAGAATCTTCATCGGAAGAAACGCAAATTTCACTGCGTTTCAAATCTCTTATCTTCAAAAATATATTTCAATCGTTTAGACATCTTGTTTTAAGAAAGAATTAATTAAAAAGAATTATTAATCTAATATAAAAGAAAACTTACAATTCTATCGGAATTATCATCCCCATTGTCAGGAGAACATCTGATATCGTTAATATCTTTTATTAGATTTGTATATCTAATGAGAAGATCCTATAAATTATTTAAACTTCAATATTTTCAATTCTTTATAATATTTTGTGATTTCTTTATATGTAAATAAAAAAAAAAGAAAGGGATAACCATGCTTTCATTGTCTTTATATTTTACCTGGAAACCTGGTGTAAAAAGGCAGTCGCATGTCCATGGATTTTTCCCAAGATACAAACTTACTGCATTTCCATTGTGTTGTAGTACATTTTCTAGAGCATACGTAGGAAGCTGAAAGAAGAAGAAGAAAAGTTTATCACTTCATAATCGCTTATTAAATCTTAATTAACATGCTAATCCACGTCGAATCCACTTAAATGCAAATCCCTTGGTTGTTTTTGTTTCAGTAACATGTTTTTCAATCATATAATCAAAAAATCAAATACAAACATCCGTTAGTTTGTTTCCACGAAGACTGAACAATCGAAAATGATCCATCCAACTAGATCCCTCCAATTGAACGATCGATTCGATTTTATTACCATCCAAATACAGGTCTATCACTCCCTTGTACACAGGATTCGTTGTAAGTGGCCTCAAATCCTTTATCTGCAATTGAAATCTTATTTTTCTTTTTTTTTTTTTTTTTTTT
>NW_006263462.1:382107-382982 GCF_000469605.1 Apis dorsata
GAAAAAAAAAAAAAGAAAAGAAACAAAATTTCAAAATCTTAATTATAATTATAGAATTGCAACCTTGTTTCCAGATAAATGAAGAGTGGTAGTATTTGCGGGCAAAAAGCTTGGCATCTCGGTTAATCCACGATGGCTACAATTTACTGAAGCAAAAGCCATTAATTGCTTGTAAATGTGCTTTCCTCCATTACCAACCACATATACCAATTCACATTCACATACAGTCTTTGTACATTCCTCTTTCAAAGTCTGAAATAGTAAATTTATCAAGTTTTTTAAAAGATCTAGAGATCTATAGATTAATGATTGTTGTTATGAATAAACTATAATAATGTGAAATCGATTACATTGATTATTTCTACAACTGGGATCAATGCTCTGCCATCGTACGGAACCGTGCAACGCAAATATTCTTTATCAGCTATTTTGTGTCCCAAAGAGCCCTTTTCTCTGCTCAATATCCACTTCGCATCCTCCTTACATTTTAAAGGATTACCTTTGAATGAATGAATTTTTATTACATTATTTTTTTTTTTTTTTTTTTTGAAATTAGATATACATAAAAAAAAATGTTAACGAATTTTATTTAATTCTTTACCAGAGAGATAAATGTGATGTAAAGAAGGAATATTAAAAGTTTCAACGTTGAGTTCTGGAAAACTGTTATTTCGAAAATCAAGGATCTTCAAGTTCGAAAGATTGGCAAATGCATTCTCTGGAAGTTCCTTTAATTTAGTCCCGGTTATTTCTATTTTCTAAGGAAGAAGAAAAGAAGAAGGGAAAAAAAATACCTCTTACATTGATAAAAAAACAAAATCGATATAATATCAGAGAGAGAGAAAAAAAAAAAAAAAAAAAAAAAAAAAAAAAAA
>NW_006263462.1:383217-397968 GCF_000469605.1 Apis dorsata
GGAAATGATGAAATTAATGTCGTTAAATTTCCTTTTTTGATTTCAAGCTTTTTTAAAGAAGAAAATCCCTGTAGAACATCCTGAGGATCGAAAATTGGCAGGGGCCAATAGCAGAACACCAATGTTCGTACGTTTTGACCTCTAAACAATTATCCTTAAATACTTTTCTCTCTTATTTAAATACTTATTAGTAAGATGATAGTGATAATCACCCGTTCTTCCATTTATCCTCGAGACCGTGAAAACAAACCAAACGATGATCATGTTGCTTGCACAACGTGCTCGTGTTTAACTTTGTTTGATACAAATCACAATTTTCTTCATACGTATGAACCAATGGAAATTGCAAATTTATCCAGAAAAATATCCTATTTTAATCATTCAAAAATATCATATATATAATTATTAACGATATTTTATTATTATCTTTTTCCTACTATTTTTTTTTTTTTTTTTAATAATAAAAAATTATTAAAAAAAAAACTTTATACAAGTTTAATCAAAAAATCTATTTATCCATTCCATTATTTTTTTGATCATGCAAGTTTTGGATATTGTTTTAAAAAATAATGACACAATATTATCTAATCTTTGATAGTTTAATTCTCTTATAAACAAGGAAGTGCGCAAAACTTCATATGCGCCATAGTTTATGCAAATAATAATAATGATGACTCGTTACTTATCTAATCGTTATTGTCTTAATTTTTCTTCGAATTTTCTCTTTCTCTTTGAATGAAAAAGAAATTTATTTTTTTTTTTTTTTCTTCTATTGATCATATAATATCTATTTTGTATAATATTTGTTTGAATTTTTAATTTTAAATTTTCATTAGTATTTTATTAATGATTGATAATTTTAATCAAATTATTGAAAATTTAAATTTTTGATTTAAAATAAATTTTTATTAAATTTAATCTTGAAAGATTCGCATAAAAAAGGAATTGCATGAAAGATTGAATATTCAATGAAAATGAAAATAATGAGAAGCTAAAGTAAAAAAAAAGTTTACTTACAAAAAAATGTGGCATGATATTTCTCTCATTTTGGATTTAAATTGGAAGATAATTTTGCACATTTAAAAAAAAATAATAAATCTGATCTGATTTCAATAAAAGTTGAATCACGAATTTTCCATCGATATTAAGTATTTTTTAATCGTTCGAGTACACAAGAAATAAAAAGATCATATTCGAATAATACGTAAACATCGACTGAGGGCTAGTAATGCTAATAAGAAAATCGAAGCTGATCCTCTTCTGTCAGATGAATAACTAAGATGCGAGGGTTTAACTAGAAGAGAACATATTGCAAAATATGAGCGCAGACGCAGACATTCGATTTACACAGTGCGCTAATGCATATTGCGATAATTAGATATTTTAAGATGGGAAAACAACGAGTTGTAATCATTTACCGAAATATTATGATCATTTATATCATTTATATATATATATTAAAAAGAAAAAAATATTTGATAGATTTTTCGACAATATTTATTAAGTTATTTTAAAGATTGCAAATTTTGTACAATCCAATTTTAATTGTATAGATTTTGACTTTTGATTAGATTTTTGATATAACATTATATTCATTTACGTTATATGATTCGTGATAAAAATTTGTCTTTTTGAAAAAGAAAGTTTTTTAGTTTTAATAAAGAAAAAAAGGAATGACTTTGACACATCCACATTCATATGACTATAAATTCACTTAATAATGTTTTAATATTGAAACACAATCTATTTGAAGTATAAGCAGGTAAGTTAGTTATATTTTTCGATGTATATTGTCTAATATTAGGCAACATTATTTCAATATATTATTTCATCGTATAATTTTGAAATGAAAATGTAAAGTTTAATATAAATTTTCACGTGAAAACGATATTTATATTATTCGGAAACTTCTTTTTAGTTATATTATTCTAACGAAAAAAATAGCAATTTATTATTATTATATAATTTGCCATTTACCATTAAAAGACCTCTGTTTATAGTATATTCTCCTAATACAAGAAGTAACTTTTGAGGGAAAATTTATTTCTATAAATTCGCATCTACTTGTGTCCTCCTATAATAGTATGCGATCCTAATATTACGAGTAGTTTTGAATCGAGTTTTGTAATTATTTTACAATGATTGCATTATATAAAAGTATGTATGAAAAAAAATAATGTAAAGTAAAGTAAAGAATTGGAATGTGATTAAAATTAGAATGTGCGGTTTTATTTTCATAATAATATTTTCGTTTTATTTTCAAGTATAAAATATATTAGATTGATTGATTAGATATTTTTTTTGATAAGATTATTAGTAATATTCGTCAAAACTAAAACTATTATACACAAAAAATTAATAATCTTTTCAACGTTTATAGTTTTTTATTATTTTAATATATATTATACATATATAATATATTTGATACGAATAATATATGAATAACATAAAAGATAAAAATGTAAAAAATTTGATTTAACAAAATAGGAGAGAACAAAATAATGATTTAATGATTTGAAAGAAAGAGAAAGAAAAAGAGAGAGAAAATAATTTAAAAATAAATTACGAGAATTTCGTCATACGAAAAATTATGATAGATTTATATTTTTTTTATGCAAATATATATTAATTTATTTATTTTTTGCTTATTTTTTAAAAATATTATCGAACAAAATTATCGAACAAAATTAGATTCATTACAATATTTAATTTTAACAATAGTATTTTTTATATCATGATATTAGAAAATTATGTAAAAAAATTCTAAAAATAAATGTTATTTGATAGAATATCAGCATTTAAATTAACAAAAAAATGCTTGATAAGTAATAATAAAAATATATATAATTAAGATAAATCAACCAACCAATAAATTGGACAAATATACACATACTTTGATTGGTGTAGCTCTGTAGAACTTATCCAAAATATATGTCCTCTTTTACCAGCAGAGGTCCTAGTAACGGATGCAGTCTTTATGAAAAAGAATTCACATGGATATCCATATAACACTAAAGACTGTTACAAATCTATAAGTTTTCTGAACACGCACCCTAATCGCTTTCACCCTGTGTGGCTAAGTATTTGATGAAATTTCGGCGCATAAAGTGCCTAGAATTCGACGTTGTGGATTGCTATCGATAAGCATCGTGGTAACGTCAGAATTCACATTCCCACAGCGTCTCGATTATATTTCGCGCCTAAGTACGTTACGCTAATATAACACAAACTTGTTGCAGATTAATGTCAGGCATTGCGATTGCTAGGCTCGCCGAAGAGCGAAAAGCATGGAGGAAAGATCATCCTTTCGTAAGATATCTTTTTGATATATTGTTCTTTTCAATTACAATTAATATGTGTACATCTGTTTGATAGTCATATGTATCAAATTTAGATTATTTCAACATTAAAAATTTCATTAACAAATAAATATATTTGTTTATGATATAATTTCAATATAATAATATTATTATTAAGCATAAAAATTGTTTCTACTAAAATAATTGAATGGTTAAGAATCCTAACCTTTCACATCAAAACGTGTATTGTTTGGATTGTTTCATGTATAGTGCATATGTGAAATAAACGTCAACGTTTATGTATGATGTGCATTAAATCATAACATTTTTTTTTTATAGGGATTTGTAGCACGACCAGTTAAAAATCAAGATGGATCTCTTAACTTGATGAATTGGGAATGTGCCATACCAGGAAAAAAATCTGTGAGTTTTATATAACATAATGTATAAATATTATATTGTTAATAACATCTAATTCAATTTTGTAGACACCATGGGAAGGTGGATTATATAAACTACGTATGATTTTTAAGGATGACTATCCCTCCAGTCCACCAAAATGTAAATTTGAACCTCCTTTATTTCACCCAAATGTCTATCCTTCAGGAACAGTATGTTTATCACTCTTAGATGAAGAGAAAGATTGGAGACCTGCCATTACAATTAAACAAATTCTACTTGGTATACAAGATTTATTAAATGAACCTAATGTCAAAGATCCAGCTCAAGCAGAAGCATATACAATATATTGGTATTGTATTTATTTTAAATAATTAAATATTAATATTATGTTTGATAATGCAACAAATATTCTTCTTTTTATCGCAGTCAAAATCGCTTGGAATATGAAAAGCGTGTGAGAGCTCAAGCCAGAGCAATGGCTCCGCAGGAATAAAATTGAGTCTCATTAAATTCAAATATTCCAATTACATGAAGAGGTTATCATATATCTATAGTATATTCTAATAATGATCTACATTTCTTATCTTTTTTATAAGTAACATTAGCATATGATGTAGCTAATTTACTATTATTTGCATTTTTGTTTTTGTTGACAAAATTCTTATATATACACATATTCTTTAAAAACAACACTAATCTCATTAAGATATAAAAAAATATCCTATTCTGATTCTGATGAAAAATATTGAAAAATTTTACATAATATCACAATAAATTATGTTATCACTTATTAGTAAAATGTGGAAAGCATTTCTTTTTTAAGTTAAAAAATTTAATTCTTAAGGCTTAGTGACAATTATTGATAAGTCGTGAAAATAAGATATGTAAGAAAATTAAAAAACGTGATATAGTTTCAAAACATCTATTCATTCTGCAGATTTTAAACTGTCAATATCAAAAAAAAAAAAAAAAAAATGTATTTAAAAATCTCATAAGCATTGTACAAATCGTAAAATAAAGTATTCCAACTACAATTTTATTGATTTTAATCAATTTTAAAAATTAAATTGAAATTGTTTGATAAAAAAATCACAAAATAACTATTAATACATCTGTATAAATATGAAAATATCTGATACATTTAGATGATTTGCGATATTATCTTTATCTCATTAATATAATCTTGTAATAGAATAAAAGAGTTTTTAGTCGGTGTTCGGAATTCTGCTAAAGTAGATCAATCAACGTTCTATGTTATATTTTGTTTCACATTCGCTTGATTATCGATCGTGGCATTTGTATAATTTACTCGTACGAAGAATATTAATTTCGACTGGAAGTATCGGAAAATTTTCAAGTGTGAATTGAATCAATCATTCTTTCCTATAAAAGTATATATTTAAACAAAGTGTAAATTTAATAAATATTTATATAATTTAATCATGTCTGTAAAAAATTATAACAGAAACCTTGCAAAAACTATGCGGAAATTGAACGTCGGAATTATCACAACATGTATCGTAGGTTTTGCTGTTTCTTATTACGCATACTCTATAGAAGTTGCAAAGGAAAATGATAATTTATACGAAGCAATGTGCGATATTAGCGAGCACGTTAGTTGCACAAAAGCATTTTTCTCTGAGTAAGTATGCAGATATTATTTTAAAATATATATATGATACTAAACTAATAATATATATTTTGTGTATAAGAAAAATATATAAAACTTGTTCACAATATGAAGTGTTTTATGATTGATGCAAATTTTCAAGATTATAATAAAAGAAAAACATTTTATTTAATATATTATTTAATTTTAAATCTTTGAAGACATATTTTTGAATCGATATAATTTATAAATGTGAATATATATACTTAAGATAAATTTCATATAATTATGTATTAAGGATTATTCTACATAGAAATCAACCTTAATTTCAATGACACGCGCATGCGTTCAGACTGAATTTTGAATCAAGTTTTTTTACAATATTTTAAAGCCATTTTATAAGAAAAATTAATGCATTTGATTTTTCAATTTAAAAATATTTCAGTGATTAAATTTATTTTTAATACATAGTCTAATAAATAATTGATTTTATATTGCAGATATGGAAAAGGTTTTGGAATAATTCCAAAAACATCTGTTTTATATATACCAAATCCTATATACGGGTTAATATTTTATACTTTAGTCGCAATACTGAGTACGTATTGTATTCAATAAATTGTTAATTGAGGTAAAATATGTTTTTTTTTTATTCTTAATAATATTTATAATAACAATTTTTTAGGTGTGTCAAATCGATATGTTACATCAATTTTGGTTGTAACATTAGGAATTTTTGCAAACATCGGTACAATTTTTCTAGCTTTAATTTTATACAAATTAAATAATATTTGCGTGGTCTGTGTTAGTATTTATATCTTAAATATCATTCTCTTAATATTTGCGATTAAGAAACATCGAAGATTATTTCGAAATGATATAAATCAACAAATAAAATCGAACTAAATATTGATTTTTTAAAATCTACATTTTCTGAATATCATTTTTTTTTTAAAAAAGTCCCTATGAGTCCCTATGAATAGACTATATAATTGATATGATATTAATATTATTCATTAAATATCGATATAGTCTGATTTATTAAAATTTTATAGATTATTTTAGTAAAGCAATTTGTATATATCTTTGTATATATCAAAATAAATGTTACAAAGGCAACTATTCTGAAAGAATTATAATTTCATTTTAATATGATACAGAAATAAAATATTGCAAGATTTAACATTTAATCACATATTTCTAAAAACAAATTATTATTGCTATCTCGTTCCCATCTACCAATGATATGTAATCTTGGACTTGTAACTGAATACATGAACTAAGAAAAAAATAAATCATACGTGAATTGTGTTGTAATAAGAATTTGTTTGAAAAAGTTAAGATAAAATATAGTTTCATTGGTTTATACAAAACAAATCTATCCTCTTATCATATGATCTATATGATCAATGTGGGCAATATTAATAATACTTTACACTATAAATATTTTACATAAAAAGCTTAAATTATTCACGATAATAATACCCGCGTGATGAATTCCACTATAATCAAAAAAAAAAAAAAAAAAGAAAGAACCAGTTCATTGTGAAATTATTATATAAAAAGTCTCTAATCGAAGAAAAATTTAATAAAGATAACTCAATACTCGTGTCTACCGTTTCTCAATAGATCTTTGTTACTACGATTGATACTGGCCAAGATGCCTGGACTCTTCAATGGAGGCGTCTCATCTAATCGATTTAAATGCAAGTTAGATGTGTACGGTATTCTGAGTGGTGGTGTATTGGTACCATTTCTATCAGCCTCGACATTAAAACTCTTGCTACGAGACAAGGATTTGTAAGTTCGTTCTGGCTTGACCGGTGGTTGGACATTGCTCGATATTGACACCTTCGGCGATGTGACCGTGTTCTTGATGGAAATATTGATCATGCTCCCATATTGACGCGACTTGTTACCCGATGGCGGGATAATGGCATGCGACGTTCCCAATTTGCTCGTGCTAGTAACAACTGGTGGCTGACGTCTCGACTGAGGCTGCGACCGAACATATTGTCCCCCGGCATGCAGATTCCTCGGCAGGGTTTGCGTGCTCCTATAGTGCTCCTCTCTCTCGTGATCGTTGGCTAATCGACTGGTAGACTTGCTAAATCTGCCAAGTGAACTGGATGCGACGCTGAAACGCGTCGATTCGACAAATTTGATTGTGAAGGAATCGTTCTTCGAGACGAGTTGACGAGTCGATACAAAACTACTAGAGGCATATAGGCATGCTTCAAACTCCCTTTCATGCAGCCTTCACCCAGCATCCGAAGCGACCGACTTTCATCGAAATACGTATACATGTATGTACTTATATATATATATATATATATATATATCTATCTATCTATATATCTATGTACATATATATTATTAAAATTTAACAATAAGCGAAGCACCGTTTCTACAGATTCGATTACGTAAATCTGTATCAGCTTACAAGGAATGTCTTTCGATTCCCTCATACGATTACACCTTTCTCTCGCAGTCGGGCAATACGATACCGTTGATCTTATTTTTTTTTTTTTTTTTTAACGATTAACTTGAACAAGAGACGTAGCTAATGTATATGCATCAATCAGCCTTTTGTTTAATGCCTTTTCTTTTTTTTTTTATTTTTATTTATTTATTTTTTTTTCTTTTTATAGTTTAGCTTGATTACCTGTACACGGTCTCTGCGACCGTTCTACCGCGTGGCTTTCCGGATCTTCTCGCGTCTCGGTATCCTTTTTCGCGGCCGTAGATGCTTCCTCCAAATGGATCCTCGCCCAGATAATACCTGTGCAACGGCGGTGTCGATTCGCTGCGTTGCCACTGCTCTTGAGTCGCAATATGATGGTCGCCTGTCCTCACCGTTCTCGTAACCTTACTCGAGCCACTGTTCGTGGTGGCGTTTTTAGGCGAGCGTGGCGGCCTCTCGGGAGGATTCCCCTCGATATTCTTCTCGTTCACCAGAGGGATGTTCTTGTCTATCACGTTGTACTGCATATAAGTTGGACCGCTGTCGTCCGTCTGAGTCAATTGAGAGATAGAGCTACTACTTGCGCGTTTACTCTTCCTTTCGTTGCTGGCTGAACGCAATTTTCCCACCAATTTTCTGAACGATTCCCCTATTTTGTATTTCGAATGCCCGGAACCTCGAATATTAAAAGAGAGATATATTAAAAAAAAAGAAGAATATATATATATATATATAAATATCATTGTTATCACGTTAAAGTGAAAATATTATTTCTTAATACAACTTTTACTTTTTGCAGGGCGAGCAGGTGTCGAAGTCGCGATCTCGTTTGATTTCTTGTTATTGCGGAAATTCGATTTCGACGTGGGCGACGGTGACCGAGATCTCGATACCGATTTCTTCCGATTCTCTTGCTCGACCGCCTGCTCTTGGACGTCTCGATTACGATTTTCCCACGTTCTTTGCACAACGTGAACCGGGCTCGATGCTCGGCCCGGTGGTGTCGATTCGTTTAAACTGGTTTTCTCTTCGGGCCTCCACTAAAAAAAGAAGAGATCAATCTCGTGTGTCGTTATATATCACACTTGTACGTACCTGCTCTTTCGATCTTCGTCGAGCGGGTGGTGGCGGCGTGCGTGATCGATCGGACGATTCTTGGTGTTCGCGGCGAACAACGGATTCGTATGTTTTCGAGTACGTCGACTCGACTTGGCTCCTCGAATGATCGTGTCCATTCGTGTGAATCGTCTCCACGTATTGGGACGGAGGAGAACTCGTTCTCCCTTGATTCTGCCTCTCTAGCATTGTCAAAAATATATAATTGACAAGTTATTTTTTTAATAAAAAAAAATATATATATACCTTTTCCCTGATACCTTTCAGACCACTCGCTTATCCCGTGAAAGTAGCCTGAAGGTGACGCCGAGTCGCGGCCGGTGCTGCGCCGTTGATGCCGTTGATTCGAGGCGTTTTGATAATCCCTGTCCTTGGATGGGCAAGACTTCATCGTGACGTTGATGTAACTTGTGTTCGCGCTCGTTGGAACGGGCGAGTCGTCCAACGCGTTAACGGATCCATGGGAGGAGCGCGACTCGCTGCCGAAGTGGCTCTCCAACCACTTGGACGTTTCGAATTTTCTCGCCTCGTCTTCCTCCTCGAAATCCAACGGTTTCCTCGTCAATACGTCCTTACGAGCCGGGAAATTCTCCCCTGGGAAGCCTGGGAAGGCGAAGGATTCGCGATGGTAATTTTCCGAAAGTTGTTCAATTAATAAAAATAAAAAGAAGGGAAAGAAGAAAGGAAGAGATACTGGAATGCTTGTGGAAACGTGTGGTTCGCATGGCCATGGGCGACGGCGGTGTCCAATCTCCGATTCGTTCTCCCTCGGTTGTCTCCGCGACGTAGCGCATTTCACGGGCGACCCGCTCGCCACCCGATATATAATCGACCACGTCCTCGTCCCTCTTTTTTGAGAACCTCTGCGAGCTCTCCTTCCGTCTCTCCGACGCGGCGTCACCGTTCGCGTCGCTCGCCCCCCCCTCGTCCGGCACCTCGTCGTCGTTGATCTGTTTATTTGGAAAACGAGAATTGAATGGCGGCGGGCAACGAGTGATTACCAGAGAAATTATTACCTCTTCGTGCTCGACCGTACGTTTCCTCTCGGTAACGATCAATCCATCGGGTTTAAACTCCTTCCTCTCCAAGGTTTTCTCGGTGTCGATCACCTTGTTCGACTTGGTCGTGTGCTGGACGACCCTGGGCCCGGTTTGGGACGCCAACTGTTTGCAAGACTCGGCTAGGGCAGCTCTCAAATCACCCCGATGGTTGCTTCTCACCGCCTTCTGGTATGCCTGAAACCGGACGAATTCTCATTTCGTTTCGGCCCATTATATAGGAAGGAAGGAGGAAGGAAGGAAGGAAGGAGAGAAGGAAGGAAGGAAGGAAGGAATCACCGAAATCGCGGCCCCCGATGCTAAACCGGATCGTCCGGCTTTCGCCACGCTGTCTCCCTAGGCGAACAAGTGGAAAGAAAGGTGTTTCTAACCGCGAAGGTCACGACACTCGCCGATATTCGTGCGAATAAACGTGAAAATGATGTTTGTAGCCGAGTCGAAATGAAATATCGTCGATAAATTTAACTATTATTGATATTTTATTGCGACGTGTAATATTTTCGAAAGTATTGCTGATACGGAATATCAATTATAATGGTTATTAAAGCGAGGAGAAAAATATATTTTAAATATAGATATTACGTAACGAGAGAATGAGAGAGAAAGAGAGAGGCGATTCAAGAAAGAATCTGAATTGGTCGAGGTCATTAAAGGTCAGTTGGATAATTAAATTGTACATACCGAATAGATTGTTTCTAAAATTTGGTATTTGTTTAAAAAAATTTGTCCTCGAGGTATTTTCGTTATCACAATTTCGAGAATTTTTGAAAAGAATTTTAAGCTTAAGCACGTGGATCGCACTGATGAACGGAGTTGCGAGGATCTTCGACACGGTGCATCTCAGTTTTACGATATTTCCATTGAAACGTCAACTTTTCTTTTCCTCTTTTTTTTTAATTTCATCACTCTTCTGTGAAAACGATAAAAACGAATAATCTGTAGACAGAGATCACTTTGGATATCAACGAAATAGCAATAGTATTTCCAAATTCTATTACCTAATACCACGACACCCGAAGTACACTCGAAAAGAAAGAAAGAAAAAAAAAAAAAGAAACGTTTCCATTCAGTTGATACAAGATTCAATATATACCGACAAAGGATCTCCTCTATATATCTCCTCTATATATCCAGCCTCGAGTAGAGCCGTGCGCCGTGCCGACGCTCTAAAGGATATCACCGTGTTGGATCACGTAATACGCGCTGTAATCGTCCGGTAAACGGAGCGAAGAGGAAAGAGAAGTAATCTGTGGAACGTGTATCGGCCGAGATGGAAGCCAAGTCGAGGATAGTCGGAGCGTGGAACCAGCTGCTGTCGACTGCGATCGTGGCATCTCAGCCCGTTCGTCGCCATTCGTCGGTGAAGGGAGAGCAAAGTCGAGAGATCATCGACTTCCACTTCTCGATGAGTCGAGCTCCCTCTTTCTCGTTCCATCAAACTCTCCTTCCTTCGCTCTCTTCCTTTCTCTTTCTCTCCACCCATGCTTGTATATATATCTCCTTACTCTCCCCCCTCCTCTCTTCCCTTTCGTTCTTCTTCATCCAGAACAATCCGACCTCTTCGTTTCTGAATCGTTCATGCGCGAACGCGTATAACCTGTTGCCTAGGTTTCGCAATCCAGAAGTTGGCGCCCCACCACACATAACCAGATATCTCCTTATTCTCATCACCGTGATCCCAGTTCTTCGCTTCATCGATCCTTTTACTTAAGGTAAGGATCTTCACTTTCTTCTCAAACAGATTCTTCATCTTCTATACTGTTGTTTTTGTTGTTGTTGTTGTTGTTGTTGTTTTTGTTATTTCTTTTTTCGTGCAAGACGTAACAATGATCGACTCGAAATGTTACCGTGCCATGGTAAGAGTAGAGAGGTGGAAAAAGAAGTTCCTTTTAACGATTGCTTTTTACGACCGCTCTTTCTTACCGTTATTATCGATTCCTGCAATTATTTGGATATATATATATATATATACGATGAAATTCCATAGTCGCATGGAGAAAGACGTTCCCCAACCTGTCAGACTGGTTGCCAGACAGATTTATGATAAGCAATGTGACAAACACGATCGAGAATACGATACACCTGTTGCATCCCTTCTCTCGTTGCATGCGCATACCGCTTCCTTCCGTGTCCGTCTATCGTTAATCATCCGCTGACGAGAGATGCTGCATTCGCCTCGCGATGGAGAGGAAAAATCGGTACGGTATTTGCGGTTTTCTCGATCATCGAACAAAGAGATATTGACTCTATATGCAAAATAAGAGATTTAACAAAGAGATGCAAATACATATACACAGATAATCGATACCTCTGATTTACTAACTACTAGTAATAGGCTTTTATGTACTAGTGTATGTAAATTGTGAAGCGTGGCTTTACAATTAACATTGTTCGCCGAGAATTCGTTCCATTCTTCTTTAAACACGCCACCCGTAAAATTTTCCAATTATATTAACCAACGTTTCGAACACATTTCTCCTCTCCAAGAGAAAGCCTCGCCTTGCGACACACTTTGAAAGAAATCGTCGTCGTTCGTAAATTTTAACCGACACCACGAACGGTAAACAAAGGTCGTCTAGAGTCGGCCTTGGCCGAAAGAAGGACGAAATTTTTGCGTCCAGGCCCGGGGAAAGGAAAGGAAGCGCAGCCTTCCAAAAGAGAGAGAGAAAGAGAGAGAGAGAGAGAGAATGATATGTAGTGGACGTGTGGTAGCGTGGGATGAACCTTGGGAGCCGAGAGAAGCCTTTTGGTCGACCTTTTCGCGGCGAGAGGGGGAAAGAAAGTGCGCGCGCACACACACACTGCCGGCGTATGTATCCATGGCACGCGCAGGTGGAATTTAGGTGTGGGTGTGTCGCGTGGATATACCTCGTCCGAGATATCTCCCAATTGTTGACGATCCTCGGTCTCCAGCCTCTCCTCGATCTCCTCCCGACTCCTCACTATCGTCTCGTTCAATTCTTTCTGGACTATGCTAGCTCCGTCTACCGAGCTCCTTCCACCCGACGCCCATTCAATTTCTTGCGGTTGGTCACCGGTCGTGCGCCTCTGAGAAGAAGAAATATTGGCAAAAGATACGTTGTTACGTTAAGTTAAATTTAGAAAAATAATTTAGGGAATAATATTATATATAATAGGCTTTACTTCCTGCGTGGTGTGCTCCTGTTGCTCGACATCTTCGGTGGTGTTGGTGGTGACAAGGGGCCCTGAATCGACCACCACTTCGCCATCCTCGAGCACAACTTGTCGCTTCACTCTTGTCTCGATCTGTCTGGTCGTAGTTATTTCCTTCTTTTTCCGTGTCTCCCATTCCTCTGAAAGCGGAAACGAGTTGAATATAATTCGGTATATAATTTTCGGGAAGAAACTAAAAATCTCTCTCTCTCTTTCTCTCTTCGGAGTGAGAGAGAACAATCGAAAGGCGAGAAAAAGAGAGAGAAAGGAGGAGGAGAAAGAAAAGGAAAAGTTGATCCGTTTACGATCCGTTTCGCGACGTCGAACAAGAATAAGAGGAAATTTACTCTGAAGTTAATACGGTGCACGGTAAATGTTTGCCAGACCTCGGTTTAGCGCGCGACACGCCTTCGCTCTTATCTTGTATCTAGTTATTTGAATCACGAGCTTGAACGTCCGCATCACGAGCAAACAATGCATGACAATCACGTTCGAGGAATTACCTTCTTTGACCAAAGCCACGGAATTCTCAGGGTCGATCTGCAAAAAGAAAAGAAGGAAAGAAAGAAATTGCATGATTAATCTGGTTTCTCTGACTGTACATGTAAGAGATATATATATATATATGCATATACATAGTAAAAGTAACTGTATGCACGAGTCTCTGCGCAAAAGGAAATGATTTATTCCTTTGTAAGGTATAAGGAGAAGAGGATCTCGGATCTACTCACGAGAATCGGTGGATGGCTCGCAGGCGGTGGACGGGCCTCGTATCGGCGTGTTGAAATCACCTCCATCATTCGATCATGCCTGCTGGTGAATCCTGAATGCCGTTGAAGATGATCCTGTCGTGACAGGAAGTGGAATTATTCGTTTCACGGATTTCTCCCTTCTATCTATCCTCTCTCTGAAATATAAATAAAGATGTTGAATATATATAAGAATAAAGATATGAATCCTTTCTAAATTTCCTTCAATTAATTTCTCCCAATAAAAGAGTATATCCTTTCCTAAAATATTCTTTAAATTAATAATATCCATTGCACATAAAAATAGGTAATGTGGATAAATTTTTCCAGAAGCAGAAAGATAAGTGGATTTAATTTTTTTTTAATTTAAAGAAATCATTATTGAGATGGAATTATTCCATTTTATTGGATTTCTTCCAATAAAAGAGTAGCTTCTATCTATCCTCTCTGAAATAAAATGTTGAATATATATAAAAATAAATGTGTATCCTTTCTAAACTTCCTTAAATTAATTTCTCCCAATAAAAGTGTGTCTTCTATCTATCCTCTCTGAAATAAAAATGTTAAATATATAAGAATATATAATAAACGTGTATCCTTCCTAAAATTCCTTAAATTAACAATATCCATTGCACACAAGAATAGATAATATGGATAAATTACTCCAGAAAAAATATTGAATATATAAGAATATATGATAAACATATATCCTTTCCTAAAATTCCTTAAATTAACAATATCCATTGCACACAAAAATAGATAATATGGATAAATTACTCCAGAAAAAATGTTGAATATATAAGAATATATGATAAATATATATCCTTTCCTAAAATTCCTTAAATTAACAATATCCATTGCACACAAAAATAGATAATAT